>NC_088875.1:13545496-13797996 GCF_032884065.1 Artemia franciscana | reverse complement strand
ATTTAAGAAATAGGCTTCCAAGCAAATGACAACAAAAATCAGTATCCATAAATTCAACTAAATAAGTCTTATAAAAGAAAAATAATAAGAAACATTGAAATTAAAGACTAACCTTTTCCAAAAAAGGAACGGAGATTCTTTTTTACCATTTTTTGAAAAAAGGAGGCACAAGCGATTTCTCGTGCACTCAAGCGTTTCTTTGTTTTTTTGTTTTTTTTATAAGAAGAGAGTTTGGAACTTCAACTTCTTGCAGTGCTCTTTTTTGGATGGTGTCAATTTTATCATTCTCTTCCATGGAAATACCAGGGTGTAAAACTGGACAGTCATGTTTGAGATAAGGTCGTAAAAAGGAAGAATAAATTCTTAGTCCTTAAAAGAGGAATGTTAAATCTATTTTGGATCTTAAGAATAAAGATAGATGCTTCAGTTTTATGGATGATATTTTCAACATGGATGGCACTTGGAATTGGAAAGAATTGTGACGCTAAGTAATTTGAAGGAGGATACGCAAATCTCAAGAGGAATTGGATTAAGAAAATGGGGCGAAGATTTAAGGAAGTAAGTTGGTAATTGGATTTAGAAGGGTATAGTCTCATGCCCAAGTCCTTGGTATCTGGGGATACTCATAGGGTTGCTCATTAAATTAACTTAGCAAGGAAATTTTTGTAAGATTTTTGGGATGTTGATCATGACTGAGAAAAGGAGGGGCCTAGGAAAATGCTGTGGGGGAGTCCATTGTTGACAGAGAGAGGATTGGAATACTGATTCGATATTTAACCACTTGTGATCTATTTGATAAAAATGGTAATACCAATTTCACCTGGGAAAAAGTAATCTTAAATTTAGTAACACGTTTATAAACTAGACTACTGTGGTTATAAGGATCCAATGTTTTTTAGAGATAAATGGAAACTGAATTTAGCCCAGTATTAGGCTTTACAAGAGCTTTCCGATGGTGTTGAGAAGATGAACAAGATAATTGAAAGTTTATGTGGATTTTAGGCTCCGGAACCAAATCAGGTCGGAAAGAGGTAGGATTCTCTCTTTTAACCAGTTTGCAAGAAATCAACAATACTGAAAATATAGGAGTGAGAGACAAATGGCGAACACCTTCAAAATCAGACTCTCAAGCTTTTTTTTTAAACACGGTTACGAATGCCTGCTTCCATATTCGGGGAAATTGCCCAGAGTTGGTGATCTCATTGAATAGGACAGATAAGGACATTGACAGGACATGACTGAAGGCAGAGAAAAAGGGGATATGTAGAGGATGTATACTTGTTTTTCTTATTGTCCCCGTTCTTTTTTCGATCTACAAAGGTGAAATAAAGGATAAATTATTCGGAAGACTATCGGTTGGTCATTGATAAAGCAATGCCGGAAAGCTTTGGATAATGGAAGCAAGGAACCTGTTAAGAGTTATTGGTGGTAACTTCAGGGGGTTTTATTCTGAAAGGAGAGCCATGCTACCACAGATCTGTGAGGTAAACACAGATCTAAACCCTCTTTCTTCATCCCAATATATTCGAATTCCCCCTCTTTACATCCATTCAAGAAGTCCCACAAAACCTTCTTCACACCTTCCTTCCATCTAATTCAGGAATGACCTGGTCCTCGTTTTGCACTAGATAATTAACTGAAAAGGACGTTCTTTGGCAATCTGTAATCTTCATCCACAGAGCATGTCATATCCATCTCAAGCTTTCTCTCCTTGTAGTCCTAGAAAGTGTGGTACCTTTATTGTACAACTTAATGTTTGAAATATGCTGAAACAGACGTGTAACTAAAACAGTCCTT
This sequence comes from Artemia franciscana, assembly GCF_032884065.1. Classification (NCBI taxonomy): domain Eukaryota; kingdom Metazoa; phylum Arthropoda; class Branchiopoda; order Anostraca; family Artemiidae; genus Artemia; species Artemia franciscana. The sequence continues at coordinate 13,796,199 of NC_088875.1, read as the reverse complement.
TAGACAATTCCTCTGGAAAACATCTTATAAATTCTCTTCTATTTTTCTTAGCAAGGTCAACAACGTCTTTCGAAGCGCCCACGTTTCTGAGCCATGTCTGGTCACAGTCATCATTGTAGTGTTCAAAATTCGATTCTTGGTTCGCAGAATTATGTTAGTACTCTTCAAAACTTTTTCCAACTGTGAAAAACACGCTCGACCTTGACTATTAAACTTTTATCATCGTCACTGCATCCACTGTCTTTACTGACAGCAGTGATACTACCCGTTTAAGTAAAGCTATTCACTTGATCGATCTTCTCGTTACTTAACATCCCCTCTTCTCCTTTTTTTATTCCCACTCTAAACGACTTAGTCTGTTAACTTTCATTTTCAAGGCTAGTCTTATGCCTGGGCTCTCTAAGCCTCCAATATATCATTCATTTTGCTAATTATTTCATCTAGGACGCCCAAATCACCAGCATAACCTAAATCTACGAGAGTTTTAGACTCCTTTTAATTTTATGCTCTTCCACAGCCTTTGCCGTGCTCCTTAGGAAGCCTATCAAAATTATTGATATAAGTGGGGATAGAACGCAACCCTTTTTAACTCCTAATTCAATACAAAACCAGCTACATCCAGCTACATAACCAGCAAAATACAAAACCAGCTACATTTCGTACCTTAGCCGCAGCAGTGTTGAGCTCGTACATACCACTGATCACTTTAACATATTTTTCTGGTATACCATATCAGAATAGGACTTTTGTTAAACCTCTTCTATCGGTTGAATCAAACGCTTACTCATTTTCTATGATACTGAGGTTTAAATCATTTTGGTGACTCCAGCACTTCTCATTGATTAATTTAGGAGTGAAATTTTGGTCAACACATCCTCACCCCTTTCTAAAACCACAATGCTCTTCTCGTAAAACTTTATCTAAAGCCTCTCTAAGTCTAAAAAGTATCGTAATAATAAGTAATTTGCTTCCTACAGATACCAAGCTAATGCCTCTATGATTACCTCATTACCACACTCACTCTTATCATCTTTCTTGTAGAGGGATTGAATTATAGTTTTCCTAAAATCCTTAGGTACTTCCCATTTTTCAAAAATCAATTTCATAGTCTTCAGCAACTCATAAGTAGCTTCAAAATCCCCACATTTTAAAAACTATGGAGAGGAAAGTTTCCGGGAGAATTTTCCAGGGAAAAATATTACACAGAGGTGGGGGGGGGGGTAGGATTACCTAGTGTGATTTAAAAAACGGCCAAAAGTTATATTTAAAAACATGGTTTTCAATATAAAGTAACTAGCGACATTAAAATTTTGTGAGCAAAAACTAGTCCGGTATATGAGGGGGACTTCATCTTCCTCAACCTTTGCTCTTTACGCTAAAGTTTGATGAAAGTTGGAAGGTTTTACCACAAAGGCGTCATGTGTATTTAGGATACTGTACATGTTTTACTCCAAATATATGTATTTGTGCTGTTCCTAGGAGAGAACTTCTTTGATTTTGGAGGAAATTTATCAAGAAAAACTTAGCGAAAAACTTGTTATGAAAAGAACTGGTTTTTAATGAAGAGTCGCTTCTACCACAACATTCAAAATATCTAAGAGTAAATTTTGAAAAAAAAAAGAGTAAAAACATGACTTTTTTTAGGGAATGTTATATGTGTTGGAAAAACACATTTTCTCTAGCTTCAGAGCTCTGGTTTTCAAAGAAAAAATGGTAAGTATTATTCATAACTGCCGTAGCATAGTCTAGTTAGAATTAAAAAAAATATATTTTATAGGTACCTGGTAGATGTCTTGTGTGTGCTGGAATGGGAAGACGAAGATGTGCTTCTTGTCTAGGACAAGGGCATTTACCTTGCTCCACTTGCCTGGCACGTGGTAGATTGAAATTCTCTATTAAGATTACAATTACATGGTAAGTCTGACTAACATAAATAAATATAATTTCAGATTTTTTTTTATTTAGTTTTTTGTTTTATTTTATGTATTTGCTATACTATTTTTAAATACAGTTCAGCCTGTCTTTCATATAAAATGTATAAAATCGTAATGATTCTAATATCTATTGGGCTATTGATGGTTTTGTAAGGGTGGGGTATACTGCCATGAATTTCGTTAAGAGGTTTAATAAATAAAGACTTTGAATAGTCTTAAAGTACATATTACATGGTTTCGAAGATTTTTTAAGTAAATTATGAAAAATTCTTAATATTTAGCTGCCCTTTAGCGCCTGCTAGTTCTCGTTATTTTGAATTTTGAATCGCTCTTTATCCAAATATAAAATGCCACTTTTCATTACGTGCAGTTAATGATCCCGGTGGTAATTTAGGAACAACATCAACCCCGCTAAAACAACCCAAAAATTTCCATGCAAGAATGTGATGCTATTACATTTATATGATAGCGGTATAATAATAGTTTTAAAAAAACATAACCGATGGGTTTAGGTGATAGCAACTCAGCAACTTCACAAATTATTTTCCTAAAATAATTCCACCCATCATCTACGTTCAGAATCTCAAATGCTGATGCGCTTCACCGCTGATGTAACATCCAGCCCACAGCCACGATCGTCAAAACGAGAAGATTGCGGTGGCTTGGCCATGTCCTGAGAAAACTCAATTACGGCAACATCAAGCATGTGCTTCTAGCCGCTCCTCTGTCAGATTGGCGCAGACGCTCGGGCAGTCAATTGAAAATTGGTGGGCAACTGTCAGAAACGAAATCGATACCGTTGGTAGATTCCCGAAGTTCGGCAGAAAGTGGGAGAGCTGCTGGCTCCGATTTGCTGATTAGCTGGCATCACATCCTGAAAAATGGGAGTCAACCATAAGAAGTCTTCTAGATGCCAGGTGAGGCGTTCACGTCTGTTCCCACAGCAAGAACAAGTAAAAGCATCTACGTTGTAAAATTGTAAACTCTCCAGTTCCGTATTCAACTATTTCTGGGAAGTTTCTCTCAAATTTTCATCCTTAAGTCGACCAACGTCAGAGCTTTCCGGATGATAGTTACTATTCCGATATTTAAGCTGTAAATTCACCCTAGACACTACTAGATTGTGATTTTACTTTTAACATCCATAACAGCACTCCTATATACCCTAGTATCTTATATTTTGCATGTCTTCGGTTTATAATAACATAATCAATAAGGCTAGCTGTCTTACCATCATGTGAATACCATGTTAAATTATGGGCCATTTTATGACCAAACTAAATAGAAAAAAAATCACCTGAAAGTATGGAGCAACATTAAAACTCAAAACGAACAGAGATATTCCGTATATGAATGGGTTACCCCTCTCCTCAATACCTTGCTCTTCTTTCTGAAGTTACTAGTACAACTAAAACTTCCTATTCTAATTAAACGGCCCTTGTGTTACAGGAGTCGTTCTTAAAAAATTGGGACAAAGAGTCAAATTTTAGCATAAAGAGCAAGGTATTGAGGAGGGGGACAACCCTTTCATATACGTAAAATTTTCTTTTTGTTATGGGTTTTAATGTTACTCTTAACTTGCAGTGGAATTTTTTTTATTTATTTAATTTCTCGTCGTTCTTCAAATAATGCGGGTGAATCTAACCCACCCTTCATGAAAAACTCCTTCCCCTTAGGGGAAACCCATTCATGGAAAGTTCCTCCCACGTAAAATAGAAATTCCTTCCGGACAATTCCATTCTGAATGAAAGCCCTCCCCCCTCCGTAAGATTTCTTGCAAAAGGTTCAGCCTGAAAAATTCCCCTTAGCATAACTTCATTTCAAAAAGATTTTAAATTCTAATCATTTTTCCTTTCACTCCGGAAATTCTTCCTTCCGTGGAACTTATTTCCCGAAAATCCAAACACGGTGAAAACTTCCCCAGACAATTCCTCTGGAAGATCTCCACGTGCAGAATTGACTAGGCCCACACCATAGAAACCCACCCCAAGTATAATTACACCCCCCCCCCCACGAAAAAAAATGTATGTTTCCCAAAAACAAATATTATACGTAAATAATGTACAAATTTTACAACTTAAAGACCCATTCCCTGGGGATGAGGGATCATGTCATCTACAGAGGTATAGATTTGGGACTTTTTAACTATGCTAAGCAAAATGGCTATCTCAAAATTTTGGTCAGACGATTTTGAAGAAAAAGGGGCGCGGGAGGAGGGCTAGTTGCCGTCCAATATTTTGGGTCACTGAAAAATGCAATAGAACTTTAGGAGGTGCTTTTTCCTTTTTCGTAAATCCGGCAGATATTCTCAGGCTTTTAGCCTTTTTTGGGTAATACTATGGTTTCTTGAATCTTTTATAATTGGAATCAGTATAATAAGTCAATTCTTTTTATGTATGATATATTTTGACATCAAAATTCTGGTTGTTTAGAGTTTCGTTTACTATTGTGCAGCATCATTCCTAATAATTTTAGTAATTTTAGCAATTTTAATATTAGTAATTTTAATAATTTCGTTCCTAACTAAATATAGGATAATCATGACACGACTTCTGAGAGACTCCTTCTTAACTTACACATGAACCAATTGTTAAGCTTACTACCATCAAAGTTTGTTTTCTTTATTTTCAACGACGTATCTTTTATTTCCGGCTTCTTTCAAAAAATTTTACAAGGTAAAACATACTTTTTGTGAAATCTATTACCGAATTTTTCTTTTTATTATAATGATTATCATATTTTTTTTTTCATAAATATATATTTCTTATTGAAAGTTCGTTGTAATTAGCAGTATATCTAAACGTGACAAATTGGTTTGCACATTTTGCAAAACTGTCCCTAGATTCCATGCTGCAGGCACGTATCCAGGGATTATTTACTGGCAAATATCCAGGAAATTCCAAATTTCATGCACGACTCAATATTAATACTGAAATTGCCTAATTATTTGAGAAATGAAATAAAATGTGAAAAAACTTGGCTTAGAAATTTAAAAAAATTTCCAGAGGAAATTTTTTCTTATTCTGTATGGATGAATTGCATATTATTCTTACAATCATTTGAGGGGGGAGGGGGAGTGAAAGTAAAAGGAAATAGAAGTAAACCTAGCAGAGTTAGTATTGTATCTTACTGTATCTGGGTGGCTTGCATATTATTCTCAATCATGTTAGACATCAAAAGGGGAGTTTTAGAGTTATCAAAAGGCTAGGAACTCAAGTATGCTGAAAACTTTAAACTTTAAAATAGGAGAGTTCATAAAGAGGAGGCTGTCATTGATAAAGGAGACATCCCACCGTCCATTCTGTACACAGCACGCGGTAAGCTTTTAATGGACGAAGAAAAGTCGAGAGTTGGACCATTGGAACGTTTCAGTGATCAGAGAGTGGTAGATGCATCTCGTCACATCGTGGATAAGCACAGCAATATGTTCCCATATGAAAGGATTCTTCTACAGGTAAATCAATGAATTTTTAGATGAATTGGCTAATAAAATGAAAAAAATACAGTAGTTCGTTATAGTGCTTAAGCCAAGAAATATTCTCAAGCCGACTTTTTGTTGGAAAGTTTGTGACTTGAATATGTTTTACGGAAGGAATGTGTTTTACTGCTCCATTGGATTGTATAGTTCAATTTTGTGATATGTTATTATGCTTAAAAATATCAGTCATGATTCAAGCGTAAATCAGCTAATCATCGTGAAAGGAAAAAATCAAAGAATTAAAGATTTAAGATATGAGAAATGAGTTCTTATAATGTTTCAAACCTTCGACGAGTAGAGATTTCTATGAATAAAAAAACGGAAAATGACCAGAAACTAAATTTATGATGCAATGAAAATGTGAAAACAGCATCAATTTTGATTGTTTTGCCAGATGAAGTTATTTGGAAGCAGCTCTTTAATTTTATTTCTTTGCCATCAATTGAACTTTGTAGTTTTCAAACCCTCAAAATTCAAAAATGTGCGCCTCGTGAGATATAAAAAGAGAAATTAAAGCTTAAAACTAGTAGAAATGAGTTCTTATAGTGTGGCAAATTTTTGACAAATAGATTTCTATGAATAAAAAAAATGGTAAGTGAACAGAAGCTAAATTTATGATGCAATGAAAATGTGAAAACAGCATCAATTTTGATTGTTTTGCCAGATGAAGTTATTTGGAAGCAGCTCTTTAATTTTATTTCTTTGCCATCAATTGAACTTTGTAGTTTTCAAACCCTCAAAATTCAAAAATGTGCGCCTCGTGAGATATAAAAAGAGAAATTAAAGCTTAAAACTAGTAGAAATGAGTTCTTATAGTGTGGCAAATTTTTGACAAATAGAGATTTCTATGAATAAAAAAAATGGTAAGTGAACAGAAAGTAAATTTATGATGCAATGAAAATCTGAAAACCTCATCAATTTTGATTGTTTTGCCAGATGAAGTTATTTGGAAGCAGCTCTTTAATTTTATTTCTTTGCCATCAATTGAATTTTGTAGTTTTCAAACCCTCAAAATTCAAAAATGTGTGCCTCGTGAGATATAAAAAGAAAAATTAAAGCTTAAAACTAGTAGAAATGAGTTCTTATAGTGTGGCAAATTTTTGACAAATAGATTTCTATGAATAAAAAAAATGGTAAATGAACAGAAAGTAAATTTATGATGGAAGGAAAATGTGAAAACCGCAACAGGTTTTGATCGTTTTTGCCAACGAAGTTATTCGAAAGCAGCTCTTTCATTTATTTATTTGCCATCAATTGAACATAGAAGCTTAAAATTAGTAGAAATGAGTTCAAATAATATGTCAAACTTTCGACAAATAGAGATTTTTATGAATATAGAAAAGGGAAAATGAACAGAAACCAAATTTATGGTGGAAGGAAAATGTGAAAAACCGCAGCAATTTTTGATCATTTTGCGAAATGAAGCTATTCGGAAGCCAGACTTTGATTCTATTTCTTTGTCTGCGACTAACTTGACTTACAATTCTTACTTGTAAATCACTCTTCATGATATAGTAGGAATCCTCATACAAAGAAAACTTCAATCCTGCTGGTACCTTGGCTGTAAGGTTCGACATTCTAAAAATTTTAATTAGCATTTCTTTGGCTGTAGATACCCCTGCTATCAAATTTCAAGTGAACGTGGGCACTTTACTACAGAAAATTTGTGCTCCAGAAGTGGTGAATACTTCTGAAAATCCATATGCTTTGTCGCTTTGGCCCAAATTACTTGCCTCGTTAGTTTCGAGAGGCCTAAAAAGAAAAAGAGAGCCTCTGAAAATTATCATTCGAATATCTCATTGGTCCAGAGTAATCTCAATTCTGCCATGAATTTCTGGCCAATTAGTACAAATAAAAAGAAAAATACCTGAATATCTCTTTGCTGAAAAATGAGTTGGTCTTGGAGAGTCAAGAGCCCACTTTGTGAGCCTTCGAAATATCTTGAGTTTAGAGGGGATGTACTTCCTCAAATCATACAGATTAAAGACCATTGTCTTATTTTAAGTAAGATTTTATATACCAGCCTTTTTGCCAGTAGATAGAGGTAAGAGAGACGGGAAGTGTTAGAGAACTAAACATCTCACTAGGGTGTCCCAGTTGCTGGAATCAAAGTCCTTGAAAGGCTCTGGTTAAGAAATATGCAGACCTATCTACGTTTATACACGTTTATAGCTGACATATATCCTGAAAACCCAGATGCATATAATATCTTTTGATTTGCTCAGGTTCGTTTAAGGTTTCAGGTGCACATCTTTGGGATATTCTAAGAAATGTTTGCCCTTTTGATGATCCTTAAGAGTTCCGAGCTGATCAGAAAACCATGACACTACATGCTGGTCTTTTCTACTAAATTCTGATTGTTAAAAAAGTTTCAATTGAATATTTTAGGGTCACCGCCTCATGGGACTGCAAGGAATTTATCAGTCGCAAGGGCATATTCATTCAGCTTCGACTATTTTGAACAAAAATCAAGCTCAAACTTTTGATTTAATACCAACAGTATATGATCTAATACCATTATGATTTAATACCATTTAATCAAACATTTCATCATGGTTCAGAGAAGCAACTATTCAAAAGAGAAGTGTGCTAAATCTTTTTTTATATGAAGATGCACTTTTTATCAAAAACTGTGTTTCATCTTAATATTATCTTTTAATACCTTGGAAAAGCACTTAGATATAACAAAAAAAATTCGAAGAAATCCAACAAAAGAGATTCTTTTTTATGTATATATATACACCTTAAAAACCTAACTTTAAAGAGCAGAACAGTCTTCAGATTTGTAATCAGCATAAGAAATTGCATTGAAAAAATAAAGATCCTGAAAAAGACATAATTACAAAATTGTAAAAAATTCCAAAAAACACCAAACTCTAGATAATGTAGATGATGTTTTTTTTTTGCTGATACTAGCGCCAGTTTTCAACCTTGCAAGTTATCCGTGCATCACTGAGTTGTCACAGCTGACACATTCGGGAGATATGTAATAAATTTTGAAGTAATGTTGACAAATGTTTCACTTTTAACAGCAGTTATTATAGCTAATTATTTTACAGGATATAAAAATAACCTAGACATGCTCCAATATTTCTATAAACTAAACTTAGCACAGAATTGATAATTATAAACATTAATAGTCTATACTAATTATCTATTCACGTTATTCATTTTCTCCTTTCTTTTTTCTAGCGACTTAGTCTGAGGGTTTTGCCAGTAAATTCAGTTACATATGAATGGAGGAAGCACATAAAGCAGTTTTACATTTATGGCGCAGAGCAAAGAGTTTATTGTCCAGATTACCCACAACAAGAATGCTGCGGGCTATTTTCCTATTTTAGATAATTTATTTGAATTTTAAGTTATTCAAGATACTATGATATATCTCCTACTAAAATTGAACGATTTGGGAATAAATATTTTGATAAATTTAAAGCTATATTGTTATTGTAAGCTTAAAAGGAGTTTCGTAGAAACTGCAAATTTTAGTAATAAGGATTAACATTAAATCTTTTAAATTGTTAACTTATTGATCTGTCTTTCCGCGATTTTATCATTTCTAGGTGGTTTGCTTTACCTTACATTTAAGAAAGGATTAAATAAGGTCCAAGACTACCCCCAAAGGATAAAGTACCAGGAACAGTGAAAAGGTGATGTGAAGTAGAAATATAGAAAGAAGTGAAGCAGTGAAATGTGAAGAAGTAAAGTGAAAAAGCTTGAAATAATGACGTTATAAACTTAAACAACAATATATATATATATAGTTGAAAACTCACAACCTCAATATGCAGTCATGCACTTTTGGCAGCAGCCGCGACCAAATTTAAAAAATAAGAAACCTGGGTGAAATGTCAGTAAAAAAAAACAGCTAAAATATATGATACCAAACAGCTTAATTAGGTACAGCTTATTTGTGAAGGTTTGATTTTCTTTGGAACAACGGTTTTCAATTTGAGTTTTGATGAGTAAATCAAATTTAGGTAATTAATTTTGTTTAGTTATTTTCAAGCTTAAACGTGGCAATACCGACCAAACGCGGTGTTCTCCCAGAAACTTTATAATCTTAAACCAACCAATAGAAGTCTTAGGAAATCACAGTTTGCAGGTGTGAATAGACCAACACTGGCAGAAGGCATGAAAAGTTTTTATTCTGATGTCCAAAAGATGGCACTTTAAAAGATTAATTTTAAATAAAGCTTACTTTAAAACAGGGTAACCCCAAAAGGGGTGCAAGCAAGCTCACTCTTCCCATCTTTATAAGTATGATGCGTTAAACGTAGTTTTTTTAACTCGTAAAAGCTTAGGAATTATTTTAGCTATTTTCCGAAATCCCGCCAAGTGCAGCAGTAGCTTTGATTCATAAGTCGCAAGGTTTTGGAGCAGCACAAATGAAAAAGTCATCAGACGTGACTTAAATCCTCTAAACGTACATTAAAATATGTTTTAAATCAAATTGTGTTTGGGTTACCAAGTGGGAAAGAGGTGAAGGTAAAAGCTCAGAAACACCATCTCAGGCTGTGATCAAATACTGTGTTGGCTATTACTGGGTTGTAATACCTACACATTTGCAACAGTCTCATTGCGTTGCTATTTTTGGCTGACCCACAAGTCACCTGACCTCGGAGGCGAAACGGTGATTTAAGCCTAAGAGACAGAAAGTTGTTGCCCCCATTCCCTCTCCAACAAAATATTTGACCCACTCTGCTCAATCCCGTGCTAGAAATAGCTAAACGGATTAAACTACTCAATCCTTCTACTTAATAAAATGCTACTGCTAGGAACTCACTGCATTACCAAGTCGCCTGAGGCCAACACAGCTGCGCACACTCGTCCCTGATTCCATTATATTCAAAGCCTCCCTCTTTAACCCCTCCCAAAAAGTTTCCATTTCCCTTAAATCTTTCATTACGACATCCTCTCACCGTGTTTGGGGACAACCTGCTTTTTGTTTGGTCCTAGACGAATGGCCGACAAGGACTGTATTTGGCAATCTTCATCCTTCATCCACTCACGGACTTCGCGGAATTTCTGCTGCTTGTCTTAGTATGTTAAATAAACAGAGTTCTCTAAGTTTATGGAAATACACATTCAATTACATAAAGGAGATGACAGATAATCATCTGGTTGTTATTAATGTTAGTTTAGAAGAAGAATGTTTTACATAGTATTACCAATAAGGTCCTGTCCTGAACTCGAAAATATCTAAATAGCCGAAATGGCAAATTTCACCTAAAAGAAGATACAAGGAACTTGAATGATATTTCTTTCACAATTACTAACATTTTTTTAGAATTATGGGCTGTGCTGAGGTGAATTTCCCTCAGAAAATATTTTTTCTATTACAAACATTTTCAGTATAGCAATGAGTTCCGAAAATCTTTTTCACTCGCCAGTCTCTAAGGAAAATTTTTGAGAAAAAAACTTGGAAATGGAAATGTCTGAAGTCCGAAACCTAATTTATGAAGGCCGACACGTGGAGATGTGCTAGGGCAAGTGGGGACATTTAGGAGTCACAATTGGCGATTGCGTTTAAAAAAAAAAGTAATTTTGTGTAGTTTTGAAAGTATTTAAAATTTAACATTCTGAAAAAGGTATTTTATTTCAGGATTCCAAATCCCTTGACGTAAACGAAAATCTAGAGACTTAATTTAAAATCCTTAATAGTTTAGCAGCGAAAGATCTTCTGTCCAAGGCTGGAACCGCTCTGCCTGAAAGTTTAATAGAGCTGTTAAATAAGTGTGGCTACAAAAGGTTAATAAGCTTGCATTTTCCGACTAAAAAGGAACCAAAACATTTTAAAGTCTTCACTGCAAAAACAGCCAGTCATTAGGCTTCTAGCGATGAAGATCATCCTTTTTAGGTTCTTGCAGCTGTGGATGAAAGCAAGCCGTTGATATGAGCTATGAGTGTACAGTGTCGAAATGGTTTTGTGAAAAGGGATGAGAACCATTTCGTTATCCTAAGAGGGAAATGGTTCAGGTATTCTACGTTGTCGTACACATGTTGTAAAAATCCATTTACTAAGAATCAGCTCTGCAGCAAATTTGGACCAAAAACTATCACCAGCTCCACATAGTTTGTCGATCTGTTTGATAGTAACAAGTGACGAATGCATTAAAAAAAAAATGAATGACGGAAGATAAGTTAGTTTGAATTTGAAACGTGAGTTCAATTCGTGAACGAAATAACATAGTTGTCATAAGTGTTTTATATTTTCAAATAGTTCGCCGTAACGAACTGTAAGTAAGAAGCGACTAGGCTCAATAGTAACCAAAACTCCAGAAAACAGAATTTTCATATCAACTGACACATTAAAAGACTTTTTTTTTTATGCTAATGCCAAATATATAAGACTCATTAGGTCTAGTTTTTATCATCAAAAGCTACGAGCCTGTGAAAATTTCCCTGACTTTCGAAAAAGGGAAAATGCCCCCCCCCCAAAAAAAGTAAAGAAATCCCTGATGAAGAGGTTTCAAGTTTCTATCTGCAAAATTGTGGTATTTTTGCCAGAAGAAAGATAACGGATGCATGTTATACTAATATATACAAAGATAACTTTTTATATACCTTTTGTGGTTTTGGTTTTACAGCCAGTCAAATTTTAGATAGCTTTGACTTTTTTCTATCATGGAAAACAAAAACTAAAATTTTGTCTCTTTGGAAAATTGCTTCATTTACGAATTAATTCTTCATCGGTAGTTCAAATATTTAGAACTACTGCTTGAAGATTAGTTCTCCCAAGAATGAAGTCGTGATGATGCATACTTACCAGGAATTTCCAATCATGCTTAATGGGTGTTCAATAGAAGGGGAACCACCAATTTGCAATAACTGGGTGTTTGACAAGTTTGAAACATCAAATTTCAAATAACTTGGTAGGCTTGTTCATCCCTATGAGGGGTCCTTGTTTGAAATTATATAAAAAGACAAGTTTTTTCAACTGAAAGTAAGAAGCAACATTAAAACGAACAGAAATTATTTCGTATATGAGGGAGGTCGCCCCCTCGTCAATATCTCGCTCTTTACGCTAAAGTTTTTTAGTACTTTTAGAAGAGCTATTTATTCTAATTAAACGGCCTTTGTGATACAGAAGTCACTCTTAAAGGATTGGGACAAAATTCGAACCTTAGCACAAAGAGCGGGTATTGACGAGAGGGCAACCTCCCTCATATATGTAATCATTTATTTTAGTTTTTAGTTTTAATGTTGCTCCTTACTTTCAGTTGAAAAAACTAGTTTTTTTATTTAATTTCTGACCGTTTTTTTTTTAAATAATGCTGGGAAATCTGGCTCACCCTCCATGGAAAATTCCCTTCGCCATGAAAAATTCCTCCATTGAAAGATCCTCCCACGTACCTTCTCCTCCTCACCCACGAGGAAAATCCTACCCGATAACTTCTGCATACTTCCCAATCACCAATACTGTATGTAAATAATGGACAAAGTTCATAACATACAGCCGTTCCCTTGGGGACTGTGGAGGGTTAAGTCACCCTCAAAGACTTTACTACGTTATTCGATTTCACGACTATGCTGAAAAACATGGCTATCTCAAAATTTTGATCGGGTTACTTTGTGGAAGAAATGAGCGCGGGAGGGGGGGCTAGTTGCCCTCCAATATTTTTGGTCACTTAAAAAGGCACTAGAACTTTTAATTTTCAATCAAATGAGCCCTCTCTCGATCTTCTACAATCACTGGTTTGATATGGTCACCCATGGAAAAAAAGTAATAAAATAAATAAACACGCATCCGTGATCTTTCTTCTGGCAAAAAAATGCAAATCCCATATTTTGCACAAAGGAGCTTGAAACATCTACAGAGGGTTCTCTGGTATGCTGAATCTGACGGAGTGATTTTCATTAAGATCACCTGATGTTTTAGGGATGTTTCCCCCCTTTTTAAAAAAATCGACAAATTTTCTCAGGCTCGTATCTTTTGATGGGTACCATTAAATTTGATGAGTTTTACATATTTAGAAAAAGCATCAAAATTTAATTCTTCTTGTATATTTATTGTCATCAAGCTCTGTTTCTTCGAGTTTCGGTTACTATTGAGCCGCATCGCTCCTTACTTACTGTTCGTAAAAAATTAGCATTTTCGACTAGACCTACTTGCTTGAGATTGGGAACAACAAAAATTTGTGTTCCTAATTTTGATGTCTCAAACATCAAGACTTTGTGATGACAATTTTATGAAAGAATTATTTGAATATATGAATTATATAAAAAAGCTCAGAATATCTTCAGAGTTCAATGAGTTCTACGGGGGCAGATTTCGCTTTCTTGGCGGGAACTGGGGGCTCTTCTGCTTCTTTTCTCTTTAAGCCCTTCTGGATAACATTCTGTGGTATTTCTTCTATCTCATCAACATCTATAGACTCGACACCTTAAAACAAATATGAAAATTAAACATACATACAATGTGAATATTAGATATAAGTAATAGCAAAATTAAAATAAAACCGTACAGAGATCAAAACAAAGCAAGAAAAACGAAACTGGATTAAACAAATTTCCAACGGATCAAATCATCCCATGTAATTAAGAAAACCTTGAATTTGAGATCACAACTAGAAAACAGTATAACCTCAAAATTTGGGAGATTATACATTTGTCCCAGTGAGGAGGGACCAGGGACAATTCATTGTGTCTGGCAGTAAAACAACCCAATAAAATGTGAACTGTGTCTTTTTCCCCGATCTCTTCTTTCTCGAAACTTACGAAATTGGGAGAATACATATATATATATATATATATATATATATATATATATATATATATATATATATATATATATATGTATATATATATATATATATATATATATATATATGTATATATATATATATATATATATATATATATATATATATATATATATATATATATATATATATATATATATATATAATACCTCCTTGTATGTTTGCAGTCTTTTCACAAAACCGAAGTATCACATAGAGGGTAATAACTGAAATTTAAGAAATTATAATTATAAATAGATAAATTCTACTTGGCCCGCTTGATCTTTATTTTGACAAAAGATAGTACTAAACATCACCCCTTTTCATAACTGTTTTTACATTAAAGCTGTTACACAAAATAGCCAAATAAATTTAGTTTTAAAATCAAACTTTTGCATTAATAGAGCTAATTTCACAATACTGTATAATAAAAACGGTCACTCCTAGGGATAGCGGTCACTCCAGCTTCCAGAGGCGGAGCAGAGGAAGACTGATAGTTATATTGTTAGATAGGCATTAATAGTACATGGTTAATTAAATAAAAAGCAGATATTTTCAATTGAAAGTAAGAAGCAATATTAAAATTTAAGACGAGCAAAAACTGTTCCGTATATGAAGGGAGTTGCCCCCTCCTCAATACCTCGCTCTTTACGTTAAAGTTTGTCTATTTCTCCCGATTCCTTAAGAACGACTCCTGAACAAAAGGGTCGCTGAATTATAAGAAAAGCTTTTTTCAAGTACTAAAAAACTAGCATGAAGAGCAAGGTATTGAGGGGGGGCATCCTCCCTTCTCATAAACGAATGATTTTTGTATGAAGTTTTAATTTCGCTCCTTACTTTCAGTTGCAATTTTTTTCGATTAATGTTACAAGGATGCCTGGAAAATAACATCCTCTTTGGATTTTCGACAAGGAAATGAAAAAAATTAAATATTCATAACCTAAAAATATGCGTTTGTGTTGTAAAATAATAATTTTGGATATTAAGACCTGTTTTGGTTCGTGCAAACATAGGCAAACATAGGCAAACATAGGCAAAAATACAAAAGCAAACATAGGCAAAAGTAGGCGTCGAATATCCTTGCCCCACAGCCAGTTTTGGAGCCGATCCCCTAACCCACAGCTCAAACCAAATTCATGGTCAAATGTCTGCATATTAACAGACATTAAACTGAAGCTTGTTTGAAATGTTAAACATCAATAAGGAATCCCGAAAGAGGAAGAAGAAGAATAAATCAGTCAACTTACCATTGGCACCAGCAGAAGTAGCGGCGTCAGCTGAAGCTGCACTGGCTGCAGCTGCTTGAGCTTTGAGCTGCTCTGGATCTCCAGAAACAAGGTATTCGAGATTTTCAGGAAATTTTTCTCTAAAATAGAAAAGAAGAACTTTCTAGAATAAAACTACAAGTGTTCCTTAGAAACTGTTAGGTGCAAGGCTGGGGGCCTTACACCTAACAGTTTGTTAGATCTCTTAGTTAACTAACAAATTTTTATCAAAAGTTCATTTTTCCATAAAACAAATACTTATAAATGTTTCCAAATATCTTTTTCGTAAAATAGCTTTTATTTTCACCAAAATTTTCATGGCATTGCCAAATTTCTTTGGTATAGTCACATTAATAAGCGACAAAAAAAGAAGAAAAATAAAGAAAACAAAACACTAATCAATCCTCCTGATTTTCGTTATACATTTTTACAAACTAGGTATAAAACTCTTCGCTAACCGCTGGTGGGCACAGGGTACCGGCTAAAGTTTCTCAACAGGCACTGCAACCCTGCGCAGGAGTCGTTTTGTTGTGGACTGAGGGGGAAAAAGGGTTTTGTGGATTAGGTGGATCAGAGATTTTCTTTCGAAATCCAGAATCCATGCAGAGATCGTTTCCTATTAATTCAAGTCCAAGGAGAAAGCCTAAAATGACACAAGAATTAGAAAATATCAAACCTTAGTACCCCATTTCTACCCAAGCAGGGTTGGAAGGGGGTGAGGATCATAATCTTAGTTTGTGAAATATTTGGTGGATTGTAAGGTCGTTTCCTATTTATTCAAGTCTGAGGAGACTGAAAATGACATCAAAATTGAAAAATTACCTAAAAAATGGTAAGGGTCTAACCTCTGCGGTTTTTATGGAAAGTATGGATCTTAGGCCAGATTGATGAATATGACATTGCATTTTGGAAAGCGTCGTAGAACTCTTGCCTGGGGCCAAAAAGGATGGTTTCTATGCCTGGCTTATTACTAGAAAGTGGTAAGGGTCTAATCTCTGCGGTTTTTACGGAAAGTATGGACCTTAGGCCGGATTGATGAATATGACATTGGATTTTGGAAAGCTTCGTAGAACTCTTGCCTGGGGCCAAAAAGGATGGTTTTTACTTGTGTTTCTATCCATATCTGTTCGTGATTTCAGCCGAGTTTATCATTTGGTTTTTTGCACTTGGGATTGCGGTGGAGAAATTATATTAGATGTCCATCTTAAATTTTGAAAGTTCTCTGATTGCTAAAGAAATTAGAGTTTATCCTTTGCTCCTTTCTAAGTTATGACGTTAGAAACTTGACATACGGCAAAAAAGTCAACTTTTGAACTGAGATAGATAAAAAAATTTTCGACGGCAGTTGACAGGTCTTGATGAGCTGATCAAAGTAGATACCATCCATTTTTTGGTAGAAAAATTCCTTCATGAGATTTACCAGTTTGAAAGTTTAAAGGGGTTGAATACTTCAGTAATAAGGTACGCACTGAAACCAAAAATAGGCCGATACAGAAATGATATCAGATGTGCCTCTTAAACTTTAAAAGTTCTATCATTGCTAAAGAAATTAGGGTTTATCCTTTGCTACTTTCTAAAGAACGACGTTAGAAACTTGGCCTACGGCAAAAAAGTCAACTTTTGAACTAGGACAGATAGATTTGTTTTTTGACGGTAGTCGATAGCTCCTGATGAGCTGATCAAAGTATATGTCATCCATTTTTTGGTAGAAAAATTCCTTCATGAGATATACCAGTTTTAAAGTTTAAAGGGGTTGACCACTACAGTAGTAAGGTACACACTGAAACCAAAATAAGCCGATAACAATTGTGAGACACATAGGGGAGTTTTAAGCAACAATCGGCTGTTTAGCTCATAATCATCTTCGGCAATGAGGGGTTTGCAACTTTTTCCTAGTTGGTGTACCTATTCTTTGTTTCCGGTGTATTTGATGGTAAGACCAATTTGGTTCCAGTGGTAAGACATGTAAGGCTGTTAAACTACAATCATCTTCAGCGATGATGGGTTTGCAACTTTTGCTAGTTGCAATGAGGGATTTGCAACTTTTGCTAGTTGCAATGAGGGATTTGCAACTTTTGCTAGTTGCAATGAGGGGTTTGTAACTTTTGCGAGTTGGTGTACCTAGTATTTATTTTAAGATCCTTACAGATTAACAACTTCAGCGTTTAATCGAAATGAGGAAACAAAACCAAAGTATTGCTCTCGCAATACTTTACTCAGCGAAGCCGAACAAAGGTTGCCACAACACCTCACTTTGCCTATACAACGTAGATCTAGTTGAAACGTTGGTTCCTAGATATCCAAGTCCGGGGACAACAAAAATGACATCAGAATTGGAAAGATCCATCATTTAGTTCCCTATTTCCCATTTTGTTTTCAATTATGTACTAAATTATTATAATATCACAAATGGTATTTAATTCTTCTGACCTAACCTAAGGAGGAAATGGGATACTAAGTGGTGGGATTTTTCAATTCTCATATCATTTTTGGTTTCCCCAGACTGAAATTACAGAAAACGGCCTTTCAATCAACCAAACAAAGCAATAATTTAGGTTCCAATTTTTCATCCCTTTCTGACCTTGCTTGGGTCAAAATGTGATACTAAGCGATGAATATCTCAATTCTGATGCCATTTTCGGTCCCCCAAACTCGAATTAATAGGAAACGACTTTTCAATCAAAAAAATATGGCAGACATTTTTAAATTCAAGATTCCCCCCCCCTCTTCTCCCTGAAAAAGGGTATTTCTACACGGCTGATTTTGGTTATGTTATTAAGCGAATTTTTTGAAACATACTGTGCCAAAAACATTTCATTTGCTGAAATGCCAGGTCAAACTCGAATTTTTACTGGACTAAAACAGGGCCCCCAACGACGTCTTTGAAGATGGGCACTGAGCTCAAGAATTGCTGATTTGGCACTTTTTCCTTCACATAGCTCTTTCTTCAATTGTGGTAACCACTTCCACTCTCTTTGTGGACCTTTAATATCCATCCTACTGAAATAACCCTTGACTATCCGGAAAAGAAAAATTATAGAAGATAGATAAATAGAGAAAACAGTTCGACGTTATGACTAGTCAAATATTCGAAGCACTGGGTGTTCACTGTTCAATCTTTATTCCAATTACAACGTGATATGAATTGGAGGTAATGATCATTCGTAACAGCTTACTTGAAAGTTTACGACTTTCTATCTGATCAACAGCAAAGAGCTCCAAAACTATTCTCTGTTCCCATTGTTTTGAAGTTCCTCAGGTTTGAGAAATCCACTTCAAAGACTGGAAGAGTGTTCTAGAACTTGTCTTTAATACAGCTCCTCATCTATTTGGCAACAGTGTTCCTTACACTTCTCAAAATTTTCTAAGCTTTAACTTCTTCGCTTTATTGCCACTTTTGTCCGTGCTCTGTGCAACATTAGTCCCCAATAAGATTAGATCTGCAGGCATCAAGTCGAAAGAGGTACAACATGTTTATGGGGGATTTTACAATGCAATGAGTACTCATGCAGATAAAACTTACGTAGTACTAACTTAAGCTTCAGCTAGAATTCATGAATGAGCTAGTATGCATAGCTTTATTCAACTGGAGGTAGCGTAGTAGTGAGCGCTCACACTAACAGATGCGTAATTAAACTCATTTATTCGAAAATATATACCTAGTTGATCACATCACATTTAGAAATACATTAGAAATTCCAGGCAAGTCTGAAATAATGAAGTAGATTGTGTGTACGATTTTGAAAGTTCTAAATATTGCATACAAAATGAGGAAAAAAATCGATGACGAAACGAAACAGTTGATTCGTTTTGTAAATAATGAAAAAAAGTATCATCTTAGGACAGAAAAGTACTGCTTCAACAGAAAGTATCAAAAAGCAATCCTTCGATAAAAAAATGAAAATTAAAACTAGTACTATATAATATCCCAGCCTGATTCAGGCTGGGATCCCAGCCTAAAATCAGGCAGCCCAGCCTGATTTTAGCATCCGTGGTGCGAGACTTGTGTCAGTTAATGAAACATTCAGTTTACTAATAACTACATACGCCACTACTACAACTACTACTAACAACTCACCACAACATCAAGCCGGCTGAAGCCAACACAGCTACACAAGCTCCTTCATCCCAAAATATTCAAAGTCCCCCTCTTTACATCCTCCCAGGAAGTTCTCATTTCCCTTAAATCTTTCTTTGTGACATTCTCCCACCCCAACCGCGGCAACCTGCTTTCCGTTTAGCCCTAGACGGTTGGCCGAAAAGGACAATCTTCGGCAATCTGTAATACTCCTCCGCAGAACGTGCCCAAGCAATCCCAACCTTTCTCGTACTATAGCCCTGGAAAGCGGGACACCGCTCGTTGTAATCAACACGTACATTGAGACTTCAAACCATCGTCATTTTTTTCAATATTCATTATAAACGTAGTCACATCGAATTTGACTCCTGAACGCCATCTTTCAAACGAGAGTCTTTGGGATCAAACATTTGGGGAAACACCATTTATTAAGTATGTTCTATCGTCACCTCGATACAATTACTGACTTTAGAATGTTAACTCTTTCTCTTTAAGTATTAACAAACGATTATTAATTTTTTCAGGAGTCTTAGAAAAAATAAAACAAATTGCCACATTTTTATCTTATTATTATTATTATTTTTTTTTTTGCTAGTGACACGATGCAGCAACTAGTTTGCAGTAGATACAGGTTTATAGGCTGATAAAGTTTTTGGTGATACTACAGTTAGTTAGTTACTGTGAAGATTTGAGTATATTTGAATATCGTTATATTTGAGCGTTTCAACGTAACTCACAAGCACTTTCAGTTTTGTATTTTTCCTTCCCCTTTGTTGGTACTTTTATACTTCTACTTTTATGCTTGTCCTTCTACTTTTATTCCTTTGTTTATATCCCTCTCTTCTCCTCCCATTTCTTTGGCGAGATATCAACACTTTCATGGTTTACTCAATGATTGTTGATTTATCGATTAACTTGTTCTAGGATTTCTAATTTGAAAATAAGTTTGTTTTTGTCTTTTACAAAAAGGTTAATCAAAGTTTAACTTCTTTCCTAGAGCAACAAGGTATTTTATGGAAAGCAGCGGGAACACTTTATTATCTACTTTGTCTTTTTTTGCTGATCATGGTTGTAGTGTAGCTGTAACCTAGTAAAGACTATACTACAATTATTAGAAACCAAAAATTCAAATATATCTTTTGAAAAAAATTTACTAGTGAAACGAACAATTTATTCAAATAATATTAAATCCGGATCCAGGAACATTAACTGCTATAATTACACTAAATATTTATGTATATGTTTTATTAATAATATTTATTATTATTATTTTATTAATATTAATATCTATTTTGTTATTATTATTGTCATTATAAACACATTACTATAACAATTCTTTAATTACAACTTTTACTATTATTAACATATTAATAAAAGATCCAGGAATGCTAGCTGTTACACACATTCTGTTTAACAGTAAAAGTTCATTGCGATTTTTTTTGTGAATTGTGAAAAAGAGCTGGTAATTTCTCGTGAATGGCGGCAGAGCATAGCAAGCAGTACATCACTGAATTTACCATGATCGAAAAACCTAATAATAGCCTTTTCAATAGACATTTTAACAAAAATAGTAATTTCAATTAACAAGGCAAATTTGAAGGATTCTTACAGGCAGTAAAAATTTCTCGATATTTTCTGCAGTTTTTGTTCTGCTAATACTTACAGCTATCGAGGATGCGCCCTACTCGGCAATTTTACTTTTTGTTAAGTGAAGAATAGGCCTAGGGTATGTATAATAATCTATCATAGCAAAAATTAGGAAAAAATAATCGAATAAAAATAATATTGTGAAAAGTCTCAATGAGACCTTTTGAGGCGCTTTATCAATAAGGCGAAATTTCTCCACTAATTTACTATTTAGGCACCAGTATTATTTTTAATATTAATATTATTATATAAATTTATATAATATTATATAATATATTATATAATATAATTTAATTATTGTTTTTAATACCAAAACTTGCAGATTCTGAAACGTACCAAACGCAGAGTGCTACCATGCTTTTTCTAAAACAAACGGGTAGTACAAAAAAGGGAAAATAAATAACTGGGGATCAAAACCATATGAAAAACAATATTAACATTACTAACTTTGGGTGAGCAGTTCTTTTGCCTCTCTAGCAAATGATAGCTAATTTTTAACTTTATTCATAGTTAGCAGACTAGGCTACATACTATGCTAGCCAATTAAATACAACTGTAATAACTATAGGTGTATGTTATACAACTAATAATAACTATAGTTGTTTACTACATACAACTATGGATAACTTTACCATAGGTATCTCGTTTGTCTTTATTATTTGAACTTAATCAATTAATATGTTTTGAATAAATTTATTAATAATAAGCATGGCATAGAATTTCAATAGAGCTATTTTTTGTAGATTAGTTTCATGGCTGTTATTTGACTTACGTTTGGACGATTTCTAGCGTGAGCTTATAATCTTGCGAATCGTCTTGACATTGTAATCGAGATCCATTTTGAATACCAAATTCTGAAAGGGTTTTATCCAAGTTGACCTCAGTTCCATCCTCTGGGTCCGAAGATACTAACACCGTGCCTATTAAAAGAAAGAAATGGTCTTACTGGAGAGTCCACCGATTTAAAAGACCTCAACAAAACTATTACTAGGTCTATTATCGAAAGTGAACAAACGTTAGGAAAGACAAATATCACCACGTAAAGTGGTTACAGTCAGATCCCTGGTTCTTGTTCATATTGACAAAAAATGTCAAAATTCTTTCAGATTTCTGGCAAGTTAGGCTAGTACTTGGTTTACAGAGTTCTTTCTAAGACTGTTCAAACACCTATAGTTTTCACAACAAACAAGTTTGGCTGCTGTCTATTTCACTAACTGTAAAAAGTTAGGGAAAACTGAAAAGTCCATTTCCCTAACACATGAAAAATGCTTTTTTTTTTCAAACTTAAGGTTCTAAAGTACAGTCAGTCGAAGGGTGCGCGTCCAGACCATGACCCACCAAACATTACCATGCCCATGTTGAAAATCATAAGGCTAAAGGATTAACACTTGCTAAAATTTCATTTAAAAACTGGAGGGAAAGTTGAATTTAAGAGAAAGCATAGAAACAATTGAAGATTTTATAAATCTTTATAGACAGACACAGTGTGTGCCATCCTAAAAAGAACTTTCACAGACAGATTAATCTTACTAAAAAGAGAGAATTTACAAGGCAAAGTTTTTTTCAATTTTCACAAAAAATATAAAAGTGGGTGTTTTAGCGTTTTTTGGCTTCTACTAAAAACACGGGTAAAATGAGAATAGACTTTTACTTTTTTTTTTTATTTTATTTTTATATAACATAATCAACAAAACATGGTTTATCCTGGTTTATTTAAGCGTATTTATTCCAATATCCTTTCTTCTCATCTAGGATGTCTTGTAGGAAGAGTAATGCCCCATCTTCTCGTTCCACAAAAGGGCCCAAAAGAAAAAACGTCAAAATATTCAAACGAAAACTGTTTGGGAAGTTCATGCACTTTCTAAAAGCATGCAGAAATTTTTCATGTTATATTTCAAACGGCGAGACTGCGATTAAAGTAAGAGCTTTAGAAGGAAAAAAAAAACTGTTTGCAGTGATAATAGCATATGGTCACGAGCAGAAGTAGCCTAATACTTGGACTTTAAACGGTTTAACGAATACATCTTAAATAAATAAACATAAGAGTTCGATATGGTTATTATGTTTCGAAGAAAAATTACTGCTTTCGTATTTTTTTTTTTTTTTTTTTTTTTTTTATGTTTTTTCTTAAGTTAATGCCTGAAATTAAAAAAAAAATTCATCAAATCTACAAAAAACTTCTAGAATTTCACAAATCGAGGTGGATAAGCTTCCAGCGTCTAATATTTGCATGTGATTGCAGCCGATTAACAGATTCAATTGTTTTCATCGAAATTCGATATGGTTATTATGTTTTGAAGAAACATTACTGCTTCTGTGGTTTTTTTTTTCTCTTTTCTTTTTTTCTTCAGTTAATGCCTGAAATTTTGAAAAAAATCTTTTTTCCACGTTCGAGCGTACGTTTTTTGTTTCGGATAGGTGTTACAAAAAAAATTAAAATAAACACAAAACATGAAAAAAAATTGTTTAAATGTATTTCGTTACTTTTGTACGAGTCGGACAGAAATCTTAGGGGGGTGGGTTTAAATCGAGTTTGATCTTTTTTCATGTAATCCAGATATCTAGCTAAAATGTTGTCGTAGATCAACGTACTAGATCGGAAGAAAGAGAAAGTGTCCAAACTGTGCCTTTTTTTTTGGGGGGGGGGGGTCGTATTCATTATGACCTTTGTGGCGGCAAGAGGATTCAAAATCTTTATCAGACATATTGGATCATGCTGATAGTTGCATCTCAACTAAATGTAATGGATTTAAGATCTACTTTCTTACCAAGGAGTCAAGATTTGTTTTGATTTATTAGGCGAAAGCCGAAGCAGGGTTCCTCAATTCCTATCATTTGCAAGCGTAACAGAACGTGACGGCACATCAACTAATTTGACTTCAGAGGGGGAGCAGGAGTATAGCGCAGACCCTTACAAGATTCTTTCAAGTATTCCCAAATAAGTCTTAGGTTATGACCCTTTAATGATGATCTTGATTACTTCCTCAATCACAGTAACACAGGTCCAAAACTCAGGGTGATATTACGGATTTTCTCAAGAACAAAAAAGTAGATTTTAAGGCCACAATTTCACAGAGGCAGGGAGGGAAAAGAAGAAAGATCCTTTAGACAATATCTTTACGGAGTTTTCTGCCCTATCGGACCAATCATCAAGACCAAGATCACCAGAAAATAAGAAATGAATATTAAAAGGCATTCAGCTCTTTTGAAAGTATTTGCTGAAATTTCCTGTAAATATGCAACCAGCTATTTCTTTGACACCTATAAAAAGCAACCTTTGGGAAGGACAGTCTAAATTTAGCAGTAGAATCGATACGGTATAAAAAAATGACAAAAACAAATACAATTTGCTTTAGCTAATATGATAAAAATAATCTGAAGGCTTCGCATGTTTTAGTATAAGAGACAAAGAATATATGTACCTGTTCCGTCATCTACCATTATATCTGGAGACACCATACTGAGAGCTTCTTTGATGACTAGATCAACCAAAGTTCGAACCGACATTGTGTTCACGTTACAGGCTAAACTTGCCTAGAAGATTTCAACATAAATTTAAATGTGCCTTATAGTTTCCAAGTTTATGTTTTTTCCCCTAAGATGTGTCCTCCCCTCCAAACTCAAGTCATACACAAATGCATGTTGTATTTCTAAGCAGTTCCTATAACTTACCATGTCTTTAGAAGCCATGATGCCTTTAATACCGATCGCGATTGAAGCAGCTGAAATACGTGTAACTATCTTAAACTTGCGGATTGTTCAAAGCGTAATGTTTTTCATATGTATTTCAAACCAGTTAGTTCATATATAAATCAGTTGGTCTAACCTACAATGTGAGGTCATGCATTGTCATGAAGAAGGACAATTCACTTTGTCAGCATGCCAAGTTTTTTTTTATTTTTTTGAACCGCTATACGGAGCTATCTGAAGGTTTGGGAGTATGCTTCTGCATTGATAGTGGTTCCTCCGTTGCATGAAGTCTGCCAAAAAAAACAAACATGCCTATTCCAAAACAGTGACGCCATAATTTTGCGTCAGAATAGATTCTTTTTGGCCTTCAACTTTACAGGGGAGTGTATGTGTTTCCATTTCATGCTCTGTTGCCTCGATTTGGGTGTGATAAACGGAGCCCATGTTTTGTCTTCAGTTCAACAGATTGCAATCTTAGTGGCAACCATTACAATGATGACTACGACGTAAAAGAGGCAGTGAACTCTTGTTTACCGGAGCAGGCGACTAATTTTTATAAAGAGGTTGGTAGGTAAGTGTTTGAGCAAGCTTGGCATCTTTGCCATTAAACAGAGTTAAGTATGTACTTTCTGAAAATAAATTTACTTTTTGGAAACAATCTTCCGTTGTGTAGTCATGCACAAATGAACCTTACTATATATATATATATATATATATATATATATATATATATATATATATATATATATATATATATATATATATATATATATATATATATATATATATATATATATATATATATATATATATTATATCAAACAATTACAGCTTGCTTCTGGTAGTTTGATGATTGATGAACAACCCAATTAACTGTTTATGCGGTTTTTCATTAAAATTATTCTACTGTGGCGTGACCAACAAAAGCATTTTCATAAACCTTTCTACACCCCGCTTTTTGCATTTGTACATTTGTCACACTTAATCATCAAACCCCCTGATTTTATTACTTACCCACAATTTCGTTTTTATTCATGTAATTTGCTAGGTTTTGACATTGTTCTCTAATAAAAATAACAATAAAAAGTACACTAGATAGCCAACGACAATTTAAATTGTGGCACTTTACATTCTCATTGATAATTATCATTCCAAATAAAAGTTCAGGTTGGGAATTAAAAAATTCACAGTTCACACGGACCAAACCTAAAAGAAGTTGAAGCAGAAGCAAAAGCTGGGGTGTTCCTATTCATCATTTTTTCAAAAACAAAACTGGAAAGTACAGGATAATGGTCGATAATGTCACTCACGACTACAAAATTCTGAAACAAACTAAGAGACGAAAAAATGTTATCGAGTATGAACGCTGAAGTTGAATGAGTTGGGATGCAGGCTGTTGGTATTTCAACAACAACAATAGTTGAAAGAAAATCCACCGTTGTAGAGGACGCCATATCAATCAGGTTCAAGGTGAAGTCTCCATCTATTTCAAGCTCTCGGAACGTCTCTCTATTACATCCTAAAGATCGTTTCGGATATGATGAAAAGAAGGGACAGATCCACTTGGAGACATATAAACATTACCTACAATCATATCTTTATTCATTTACAGTTTTCATTTAGTCTTCATAGTGAGAACACATTTTTGGATTTATTGGTTTTTAAAGCATGCTTTGGACTTTTGAACTTGAATTAATTCAGTGACCATAGCTAATTCAGTTGTTATTTCATAATATTTTGCTATGGGTCAACTTGACCTAGATTCAAAGTGAAAACAATTTATTGGATTTTAAACTTGCATTAATTCAATGGTTTGAACTCGAATTATTTCAGTGAACATGAATGTAGGTAAACATGTTACTAAAGCACAAGATGCACTGACGTTTCCTGGTGCACCGAATGAGTCGATTCTCGGCACCACGATCAACTTCTGAAAGATTTTTTTGCCAGAAAATCTAGGAATCCGTGTGGTTTACAAGTTGCATTGAAGTTTAAATTTAACCGGTGTATCTTAGCAAGCATTTATAATGCATTTGTTGTTCCGCACCTGATCGCCCTTGCACCATCTTGGTCTCTTCTTACTGCTTCAGATATTAAGGATATACGGAAGTGATTCTACAAGTATGCGAAATATTTGTGTCCACGGTGCAGAAAAGAAATGAGAGACATTGGAGGCAGATTATTGGTGAAAGTACCTCTGAAATTGTCCTCCGTTGATCTTGCGTTTGTTCTTACGTATGACTGCCCTTATTTGTATTTTTTTCTTGTCAGTTCTTCCTTGTTTTTGTTTTGTATGTAATTGTTAAAATTTATTTGTTTCTTTTTCTTTTCTTTTTTATTACTCCATCAGTGTTGTATTTTACATTCATGATGGGTTATAAATTTATATTATATTATTATTATTAGTAAAGAAGATCGTCAAATATACACAATACGAGACAACCCTGTGTCATCCTTTGGCGATTTAGTCACTCCATCTTTTAACCGGGTATATTCAGACATTTTATTATTTGAATCCAAAAAGGTCTAATCCGATAACATTAGGTCACCCATCACAAACTATCTGCCTCAACTGATTAATCGATGCACATAGACATTGAGCCTTGAGTTGCACCAAAGAATGACCATCTCGTATAGTGATCTCCTTTAAATAAGGCGCATACTCACTACTCACTGAAGGAGAGAAATTTAAAGAACTTGTTTTATCATGACCTATAGAATTATTAACAATTTAAAGAACGTGTTTTATCATGACCTATAGAATTATTAGCAATACTCAAAACATCTATTGGGTTTACTTTGCAACTGAAGTAAAAGCCCATTACGGGAACAGAAATCTCCAGGGCCTGAGTTCAAAAAATTCGCAATAATTAAAAATATAGTGAATCAAACCCGTACCATAACACACCTGGCCCGAAATCGACGACGTAGTGAAAAGTGGGCAGCGACTTGGCAATTGTAATAGGAGTAGAAAATAACCAAAAATCATAATTCCTCCAAGGTCAAGCAAAAAGATATTCATACACATTAAAAAAGGCCTGACAAAATAGAATAGAAATAAAGAAAACTTCTTTAACGAAACCAAACGAAACGCAAACGTAATCATTAAAAAGTAAACAAAAAAAAGAAGTATAGAAGAAAAAAAGACAGAAGGAAACAATATTACATAAAAACAACATTTCAATGCAATCTGAAAGGAAGTTAATTCGACGAGCAGTTCGTTCGCCTAGGAGCTTTACGAGCACCTGACCACGATCTGACCATGCATTTTTAACACCGAACTTGTCTCTCACCACACTCATCATGACAGCGTTTTGTTAGAGATTCAGATATGAAAATCATAGAATCGATCAATTTTTATTTACTTGCGAACACGTTTCAAAAGTCAAAAATTTTCCAAAAAATGGGTCAGCTTTATCCTCTTGAAAATTTCCTATTTCGACCAATAAACTAAGGAAAAATCACATTTAGAGACACTTAAAAGTCCCATATTTGCGACACTATATTCAGAATGATTAACTTCAGACCCGCACCCAGCTGTTGCTTAACACCACGAAAAACAAGAGTTAAATCTTAGTAGAGGGCTTTTAGAATTATTGAAGGGCACATGAGACCAATGGAACCCATAAGCTACTAATCTAACTAACTAAAAAGAAAAACCTATTATACATTTAAATAATGAAAAAAAAGACAGAAAGACTGATAAATTTGCTTAAAGATAATTTAAAAAATTTTTGAGCAGAGGGTGGAGAAAATATTAAGAATATGACAATTTAAAAATTTTCCACAATCTATTCTTAATAAATTCAAAAAATTACATTCAATTTCTAAACTGACAAAATTAAGAAAAAAGACTTACTTCAGGCTTTTCACCACACACGTAACAAGTCGGTTTGGGCTTATCCAACTGACAAGGGGCAACAAGTTTTCCTTTGACGTTTGGATGTTTGTTCAAATAGACGAGTTTACATTCCTCAAGCTTATCCTCCAGTAGCTTGTAAGCTTGTAGCACCATAAGTCCAGCGATGATAGCATTTGTGGATGCTATAGCAGGAATTATATTTCCAGCCATGGCTAAAAATGTGATAGTGACAAAACATGTTACAGACTAAACACATTACAGCAATGGCGGTTTTGGTCCCTCTTACGTCCGCGGCAAAGTGTTAATTAGCGCCCCCTGGCCTCCCATCAAATTTTTAGGCCTGATTTTAACAAAATTTTCATTTATTAACAAAATTATTTTAAATCTACTCCTGAGTTAATAATTTATTTGTATTATTATTATCTTTCAACTTATTACTTAAATTATTCAATTATTATTAGTTGCTTTTATTAACCTTTAAATTCCTTTTTATTTTTTAGTTCACTTTTATCCGCGTTGCAGCGGTAGCTAGCAACCTGGAAAGAGACGATCACGTCTAATACTAAGAAATATAATAACCCATAACTCCTACAAATTAGAGTAAGATTAAAACAAGAAGTACACTATTAGAACCGCCTTGTCCAAAACCCCTACATAGGAAACGTACCGTCTCTTGGCTTGAACAACAAGAGAAACACATTGGCTTGAAAATCAATTACATAAAGAATCAATAAAGTTCATCATTAATGGTACCAGTCAAGAGAATCTCATACAGTAGTTATTAATAGCAGCTTTGTTTAGACTTTAAATTGAAATTTGTGTAAATTTTGTTTAGACCATTCTACCATATTTATTCCAAAAGTATCACCTTTATTGTTTAACTTGTGTCCCATAAAGTACAAAAATTAAATTCATTGTTTCACTTCAGAAACCAAAACAGAAATAAACACAAGATACAATCAAACTAACAAAGAAAGGTGTAAGTCCCCCTTTGGCTGGCGGTAGATACAAGATAAACAATCAGAGTACAGTATGGAGGATATATATGGAATATTGCGTGATGGAAGCTCAAGAAAAGTCTTTAAATAGTTTATTTGCAGGTTAGTTTCTGCAACATCTTTCAATTTATAACTATGGAAAGATCATCAAGTTTACCAGATTAGTTTCCACACATTATTTTTCACGGTTCGGTTTAGGAACACTTACCTTTACCTTAGATACTCCAGAACCAGAAATGGGGCATAGGGCGTCTACAAATCCTAGCCAGACATCTCGGAACTGAGCTGCAGTCATGACATCCTCCCACTGTTGGTGAAGAGACACCTCTGCACTTCTCAGGTCCCGGACGTAATGCCATCGCATGGTGTGTCTTGGTCAACCTCTTATGCGTCTCCCCTGGAGGCGCCAGTCATACAGTGTTTTTGGGAGCCAATCCTCTGGAATATGGAGAACGTGACTAAGGTAAGTCCATCTCAAAAGCATCAGAAGGTCCCTAAATAATGGCTGACCGGTTCGCCTACGGACTTCTATGTTGGTGATCTTTCCCTGCCATGACATATTTAGGATCCTTCTAAGGCACATGCTCTCAAAAGCTAGGACACATTTTTTCCAGTTGGACGTTTAATTTCCAGCATTCGCTAGTAATATCACATTACTATTTAGGACTCGGATAGGGCAGAGAGTATTTACTGCTGCGCCCAGACTGGTTTCAACTTGTTGAAGGCCAACGTCGCCTGTCCAATTCTCCCCTTGATTTAATTAGCTATTTCACTACCATATTCAATCCAGCTCCCAAGATACTTAAATTCTTTGACCTGCTCAATTGTTTCATCTTTGCATTTCAGTATCAAGGGAGAGTTAAATGTGGCCATGCTCTTTATCTTACTGACATGCGCTGCAAGTCCCACTTTCTCGGCCTTTTCATCTATGACGTCGAGAAGCAGCTGCCGTCGCAGCTTCGCTTCTTTGAGAAAAAAAATGTCACTCCAGATCAGAGATCTGCCACCTGCTAATCTTCACTCCACAGCCTGAAGACTGCCACAGAATATAATCCATTACAATGACAAACAGGAACAGGGATAAGACACATCCTTGTTTGACTTTAGACATTATCTTGAAGAAACGCGTGCCAACATTTTGAGTGCGTACGCAGCATTCACATTCTTTACACAGGACCATTATTATTTTGACTAACTTATCAGGTACGTAATTTCTAAGAATCTTTCATAAAGTATCTAGGTCGATAGAATCGAACGCTTTTCCAAAATCAATAAAGAGCAGATACAGCTTTTTGCTCCATTGTCTTGAATCTTCGAACGTCAATCTTAGAATGAAAATAAGATCAGAGCAAGACCTAGCAGGTCAGAGTCCGTGTTGCTCTGCTCTGAGGTGTAAATTTAGGGCTGCTCTTAGGAGTTCTAATATGACTGTGGCTAGTATTTTGCTAGGCATAGACGTTGGGTTGATGCCCCCTCAGTTGTCAGACTAGCGAATCGCCTTTCTTAAAGAGTATTACCAGTATATCTCTGTTCCGATCTTTTGGGCCCTTTTCGCTATTCCAGATGGCCACTAGAAGAGTAGTCCAAACGGTTATGTAGGCTAGAAAGGACGCCTTCAGAATCTCTGCCGTGATCCCATCGACTCCAGGTGCCCGTCCATTTTTCAGATTTTTCACAGCTGCTGTTACTTCAGTAAGGAGGGGGGGAGGGCCAGCCCTAGCGTCGATTTTTTTTAATTGTGTATCGGGTGCCATTTGTGGATCGTCCGGTCTAGGTCTTATTAAGAGTTTCTCAAAATGCGAGGCCCATCTGTCTTCAGCTTTCTGCAGATCCGAGATTAAATCGCTACTTTTATCTTTTACAACGGATGCTCGGCTTGTTTTCTTTCCAATATCTGGTTTTTTTAGTCGCTATACCCTTTTTGAGTCTCCTTTTTAGCAGCCTTTTATACAAGTGCTGCTTTCTCCTTGCTTTCTCCTTGATAACGTTTGTTTGTCTTTCCTTGTACTTCCTTAACATCCTTATCTTCTTCTTTGTAACGGATCTGTAACTGGGTTTTTTGTTCAGGGCTCAACTTATTTAGGATAAGGGTTTGGGTTTCCTTGCGTTTACTGATACATTTTCAGGTGTCGTCCGATATGCGTTCTTCTTTCTTTCTTTCCTTGAAGCCAAGGATGGCCTTCTCGACGTCATGATAAACACTTTTCACTTATGTCCGCATGTTTTCAACACCAGTTTCTTCAGCTTCATTGAGCAGACCTTTCAAATTTGCTATGTAGTAATATGCAGAAGCTTCAGCAGATACCACGATCTTTCAACTTATCAGTTTCGAACTGTGTATGTGTTGTGGCGTTGGTTTTTGGCTTTTGAGCTTTCAGTTTAAATCTTATTTCGGCTATCATCAAAACGTGATTTGAATTTACATCCATTCCAAAAAAAACCCTCATGTCAAGCAGGCTACTTTCCCAGCGTCTAATACGAGGAAATTATCAATTCGGTTTTTTGCCCGGCCGTCTGGGGACACCTACGAGTACTTGTGAATCGTTTTATGCTCGAACATACCACCACATATCACCAAATCCTTGTTTAGGGCATAGTCGATTAGGAGTGCACCGTTTTCATTTATGTCTCCAATGCCACGTGGGTCCAGAGCTTCAGGGCAGTACTGACAATCTGCACCGAATATAGCATTTAGATCGCCAACGACACAGAATGCATCGTGCCTGGGAGCGTCTTTGGTGACCGATTGTAGCATGTTGTAGAAAGCATCTTTTTCTCATCATCAGCTATTTTGGTTGGAGCATAGCAGGCGATAAATGTCATTTTTTATGATTAGACACGAAACGAACTATTAATATACGTTCGTTAACTGGTGTCAAATTCGCCATTGCTTTAAGTGCAAGTGGCGCCATTAAAAGTTCTACGCCAGTGCGGTGAACGGAAGGGTAACCACTAAATACCATAGCATACCCATCACCAAATTTCTCTAATCCATTTCCAGTCCACCTTGTTTCCGTGAGAACAAGTATGTCGATGAGGTATTGTCTCAACTTTTAATACTTTTTAGTACTCACATTCGAAAAACCCATCCTTAGGTTCAGTTTGGCAGTCAAAAATTGGTTCCGGGGGCATGCAGAGGTCGTTATCTGGGGAGGTGATAAAGTATCCGAGGCTGTTGTAGACGTTCCAGTTGCAGATGTTTTTCCCCTGAGGGATGCACCTCAGGGTACCGGCTGTGGGTTGCAAACAGGCTTACAACCCACAGGTAGGGGAAAACAGACTTGCTCATTTAACAGGCTTGGGAAAGTCATGCTCCCCCGACCTCTGTGCGAAAAGGTTCCTTACATGGTTGAGACACGAAAAATGTTTTTATTTGATGCCCTTGGTATTCTGAGGGTAAAATCAAAATCCCCTTTAAGCTCATACTTTTCGGAAAATCAAAAAGGTGCAGAGAGGTATACACTTTATAATGGAGCGGTATGGGCTTTTTTCATAACACAAAAAGACGTAGATTCAACAAGTGGCATAATGCGCAACTGGATTTCAGGTCCCCCTCCCATTACAATTTAAATAAGTTTCCCTTAATAAATCAGAAACTCTAATTGTAACATAAACTTCAGTCACAGAGCATAATAAGTAGGTACACCTTTTTTTTTTTTTTTTTTTTTTTTTTTTTTTTTTTTTTTTTTTTTTTTTTTTTTTTTTTTTTTTACGATTTCCATATTTACCCTTACTCCATCAAATTGTCGCCTAATCCCCAGAAATTTTTTCCTGCATTTGCAGTTTTTAGTCCATGCCTTAAGGTTGCTTTCTCTAAAGAATTTCCAGATGTAAACATTTACATTAGGCAGACAAATTAGAGTTTATAGCGAACATAATTTTCGAGCTAGGGAGTCCATACTTCCTAAATAAATATTTCACGGTGTTTTAAAAAATACGTAATAAAATTATTACTCTTCAACAGAACATTAGCAGCACTAGAAGAGAATGAGAAAAGAAGAACTTCCAACTAGAGTCTTGAAATAATCAGTAATTCTCATGTCAGCTATAAATATGAGACTAAGGTCAAAGTGCCTGACCACCCGTAGAACAGCCATGAAGAAAAAAAAACATTTGGCCTTGACTTTCAAGTGGCTGAAACCAGAGAAAATGCGCAATTTCTGCAAACCTCTCCCCATCAAAATAAATAAATGTTTTGGTTGTACAATAGCCTGAAAAAGTCTTTTTATTGTAGTAAGATAGGCGAGACGAAATTGTTTAAGCCACTAGCTTATTAGAGCTCTAATCCAGACCTTCGGTAAACGGAAAAAAAGCACGGGAGATGATTAAAGGACAACGGAAGTTCATTAAAGTAGTGAAGGTGTTCCATTTTTAAGCGGTCAGTACCCCCTTCGGATTCCGTTCCCGGTAATTTTTTTTAACTAGGAATTTCGCCATTGATAAACGAAGAGTCGGTGCAGGTAGGTGAACCCGTAGCAATATGTCACTGATTCGTAATTGTATGCGGAACGAGCAGTTTGATATCATTTCCCCTAGCCCTTAATTTTTCAATTGGAAAAGCAACAGAACTCGTAGCCCGTTGTTTTTGTACATGAAGTATTGCCAATGTGAGAGAGACTGTTGCATCAGGTGAAGTGGCAACAACTTTTCGCAAAGTAAAATTGGACGGGGCAAGCTGTAACTTTATATCAATCTTAGCATTGGAAGGCATCCATTAAGGTATACTGAATTTTTGATGACTTATAATCCTAACCAAGTGTAAATCACTAGTAGCTGCCTCACTGAGCAAATTGGTACTGTCAGTGTCCGTTTTATATTCATATCCAATGGCTAAACCTCTCAATTTCTTACAGCATTAAAAAAAAAAGTTTTTTTTTTTTTTTCAACTGCGAGCAAGGAACGAGATTAAAACTTAAAGCGAACAGAAATTATTCCGTATATGAAAGGGGTTGTCCCCTCCTCAACGCCCCGCTCTTTACACTAAAGTTTGACTCTTTCTCACAACTCTACTTTTTAAAACGATAAAAAAAATATAATTATATATTTAAAATCAGCATAAAAACGCGATTCTTTCGACATAACTATTGGTATCAAAATTCCACCTTTAGAGTTTCGGTTACTATAGAGCTGGGTCGCTCCTTACCACAGTTCGTTACCGCGAACTGTTTGACTCTGCAGTCACCAACATGAATTGTATGTAACAGCAGAATTTGAGAGATTGCTGCTAATCATCACTGTGTTCCATTTATGTAGACACTTATTTGTCTAAAAAATTGTGTAGTACATAGTTTTCACAGGATAACCCCTCGGCAGCACTTGATTTTTCATTGGTAGATTTCTTGACACTAACATGCAAATGTATAAATGTGAAAGTCAAATCTATTAAATAGTCTTCACTAGAGTAAATTTGAAAATGAGCGTTTTCAGAGAGCGTTTGTTGCGGATTAAATTGTTCATAGTAGCTATGTTTTTCACTTACATCAGCATTTTCTGCGATGAAAAGATTCTACGATGAGGTGACTAAGGAGCGGGATTTTTTCTATGGTAGATATGCTATTTCTAGGTAAGGAAATCGTTTTTTGATCTAACAATTTTTACTCTAACTTCCCTTTTCTTCTTTGACAAGAGTGATGTTTTTCGCTTCTGACTTGAGTAGAGACTGATGAGTGACGCGGCGTTTCTTGTCCTATTTAAACCCTTCCGCTTTGTCGTGATTTCAATCGCTCGCCGAAGGATCACGCGCTAAACCTGAGATTTTGTGAACCATTTTCTTTAAAATCCTTCCCAGAGCCTTAATCGTGTAGTATAGAGGACACAAAATCCGCGGCAACCAGGGCAATATATTTTTTTTTAGCCAGGGGTAGAACAGAGCGAAACAACTTAGCAAATCAAATGACTAGGCAGTACCTCGACATTGACGAACGACCTCTACAATGACCCACTTCATGACCCAATTGTCTTGGTCTAAGAGCACCAACATAGTAATGACCATCAGGACAAAAAAAAAACTTTTCTATTAGCCATCACACTGAATAGGCTGAAAATGACACGTAATCACAGCCAAACCTTTCGTATTTGCTAAAGTGTCCCCCAAGTTCTTAATATTAACTGACAGAGTGCCAAATAAGAAGTCTTTAGAGGAATATATTGAAGGTGCTTTATATTGCAGCGGTGAATGTATTCCTGGGTGTTTTTCGTTCAAGAACACGTAGGAGGAGTACATTGGTATTACCGACTCTCGATGCCAGAACAAAGGCCGCATAAAGATATATACAACGGTCCCAGGAGAAGCCGGGTGGATACTCTGGAATAATTACAGGTTCCATGCCACTAGCGGTTCCAGCACTTTTACCATTAACTGTATTTTTTTTATAAACCGAAAGCACCTCTCAGATTATAGTTGAAAATAACCATCTCATTTTTGATGGGGGAAATAATGTAAATCTTGCCCTGTCCCATTGAATAGTGAAATTGAAATACACCATCTTCCGAGTAGAGATTCTCCTATTGATTGCACGACACAAATCGTCCATACTAACAAATTCTTTTTACGGTAGTGTGAGGAATGGGTATTCATCGGAGTTAAGGGATTCTATCCACTCCTCGGTAAAGAGTGGCCAAACATGTGGTCTCGCTTTTATGTCATATGAAGAATCTTTTCTCAAGATATAATATGTATTTTTAAGAATACGATCAACAAGAGAAACTTTATGTTTTCCATCGAATTTGATGGCAGGAGTGAGTTCTGTCAAAAAATTGCATGTTTTAGTCAAATCATCATAGAGGGGGTTAGAGACATTGGGCACGAATGTTACGCAGAAATCATTAAGAATTGTGAATGTCTTCACTGACAATCCAAGAATCAAAATCAGAGTCGTATCCTAGCCAGGGTTGCCAACTGACGACGTCGTCAACGTGCGACAAAGAGAGTAGAAAAAGTGCATTTTCTACCTAAAAAAAGTGCAACAAGCCGGGTTTTTGGGACAAAAAAGTGCGACAAAAATTGCAAGCCTGTTCTAATGATTTATGTCATCCCGTTGCACTTCCTGGCTGAAGGGCCAAGAAACGGAGATCAGCACCGCCGGTACGGACTGTAAAGTCTAATGCCGTATCCTTTACCTTTTTTTACCTTTTTTATGTGACCAGTGATTAAAATCAATTCATTAAATCAGTGGGTGTTAGGATTAAAATGATTAGATTGGATCTGAGAAACAAAAATCATACAAAATCTAGTCTTTGGGAAAATGTTTGATTCTAGATAATTATTTTCAAGAGTTATCTCTTCAAGGGAAAGTATTTTCTCAAAGAATGCTTAACTATATAATAAAAAATGATTCTCCATCTTTAGACTACTGTATGAATTTTTTACGTCGCTGGCCGGATACCATGTCCCATGCGAGAGAAAGGGGTCATCAATGTTAAAAAAGTACATTTAAGGGGCCAGGGATGGCTTCAGAAAAGATCATCAATGTTAAATGCGTACATTTCAAGGGGCGAGGGAGGCTTCAAAAAATATTAGTAAATTTCATTGTTACGTAATAAAATCTTATAATTTTTTACAGCAAAGAAAAAGAATCAACTCACATTTCACATCAAAGCGGCTCTTCAGATCAATACCAAAAATATACGATCTCAGATTGGCACATGCAGTCACAAAATCCATTGCTATTGTATCATCTTTGTCCCATACCAATGCCTCGGTTTTAGACTGAATAAAAAGAAAAGTAAAGAAGAGGCTAAGTCTTTGAGTGAAGAAGAATTAAAAGTAAAAAAATTAAAAGGAAAGAGAAAATAAACACCGAAAAAACTCAAGAATTTAATAAGTCTTTTTCGAATACAAGTGAGTCAACTGTAAACCAAAAGAAAAAATAAAAGTAGAAGCAAAGGAAAGACGCAAAAAGAAGTAAAGGAGCGAAAAAAAAATGAAAACAAGCAGAACAGGAACTGGAGAACAAGCAGAAAAAATATGACAAAAATACAACAACGAAAAATAAATTGTGCTTTTTTCAGCATTAATTAAAAAAAAAAAATCACGGAATAATTTTTCCAAAGAAAAGTAAAAAGTTAACACTAAAAGTTTAACGTTAACACTACTGGATTAAATTAGATTAACACAGCCGTGGTTCAGTTAGCAGACCGATTCAAGTCAGAATGTCAAACGTTCAATTCCTGCTTGGGCATTTTTTTTTTCAATCATGGTTTTGTCCCTTCTATATGATTATCATGGTAGTACCCGCTATAGAAGCAGTAGTTACAGTTATTAGTGGTAGTTTTCCAATAAAATGAAAATAAATATCCAATAAAAGAAAATTTTAATTGGATGTGTTTGGGGAAATGATGGACGTGGGAGGGGGGCTGGTTGCCCTCCAATCAATTTTGACTCATAAAAAGGGCACTACAACATTCAATTTCCAAGCTAATGACCTCCTTCCGAAGTCTCTACGACAGCTCCTTCTATACAAAGAGCCTTGGTGAAAAAAAACATAAAAAATAGTACATTATGCCGACATCGCTTTTTACTTAGGCAGCGCTACTGCACTGCCTATGATAAACCAAATATATGAGCGACTTCAACTCCCCTCTTGACCAATTCAGCTCTAACGACGGACTAGTTTGAATAAATCCTACAATTTACATCACCACCATCGGCAATTACAAAACACAGAAATAAACTTTTTAAACTAATAAAATAGACTGAGAAGATAATTTGAATTTACTTAAAAAAATAGATCGATCGTTAATTTAAACGCTAAGTTTGACTTTGATTATATGAGTTATTTATAAAGGTTGTGCAACTAAACACGGTAATTTACTTAGGAGAATTAGACAACCTATCATAAAGCAGTGACAGCAATGCATATAAAAATTTATGGCAATAGGAATTGGGGCAACTTACCAAAACAGTAGAACGAACAATCTATATGAATATTGCAGAGATTAGGGTAAAAACCACTATCTCAGAAGAAATGGAGCCTAGTTCCTAACCACATACGTACTTTGATAGCGAAGTTTGTTCAATTGACATTGTTCATTTATTAATGTGACCCAAAAGCATAGTAGGTTTATGGTAAAGAAAACAAATATATGTACCGAACATTTAATATCAGCAAATATTTTCTTTTGAGAAAACTACATTTAAAAAATCCCCCCCCCAAAAAAGAAATGAACTAACAACAACATCTAAACAAATCTATTCAAACGTTTCTTTGTATGAGTTCCTACCGGTCTTCCATTACAGTATTAAAATGGGGGCTCCCGTAACTATGTAAAGTATATGTATCTT
The DNA here is from genome assembly GCF_032884065.1 of Artemia franciscana. NCBI lineage: Eukaryota > Metazoa > Arthropoda > Branchiopoda > Anostraca > Artemiidae > Artemia > Artemia franciscana. The sequence continues at coordinate 13,757,220 of NC_088875.1, read as the reverse complement.
TTGGCATTGGATAAAATATGAGCAGCTCAAGTTTACAAGTGATGAGCAAATACTAATTTTATGTTTTTTTTTCAGTGGTATTGTAATTTAGAATTTAGTAGACAAATATTTAAAAAGAATCAAAATATTGTTATTAATTCTTTTTCTTAAAACAAACCTTTATTCCTTCGGAAAAAAATGACAAGCCCCCCAAAATGTTTCTACCTTTGAGATGACTACCCTATGGCTTCCTAGGCTAGTTTAGATCAGTCGAATTAGGGGGTCTTTGAAACTTTATTTTACGTTCCAGTTTTTCAGTTTTCAGTGTGCTTCAGTTTTTGGAGCTGGTGTCTGACATAATTGGCGTCAGCCGCGTATTCGGGTAGGAAACTGCCATTAGTATAAAGGTACCAATTTACAAAGTAATGCGAAGAATTAAAGAAAACTAGACAACAAAGGTACTGATAACATAAAAATATCATATTTACCAGTATAGTTGGCAACTGGTTATTTGTTTATTGATTAAGTCAACAGGATTCAAGCTTCTCACGGAAAATGGAAAAATTTATGGGGAAAGGGGGAGCTGCCGTCAATTATACGAGTCTTGACGAGGGATATACAAATCATCATAGTAGTATTTGTGACAAACAAATAAAATGAAATTTCCATACCAAACAACATAATGAAACTATCTTCCTTTAAAACAGGGTGAGCCCCCCCCCCTCCCTAAAAAAAAGAATTTCACACTAAAACACACATTTTCCTCGATATTTACCATAGCACCACTGTATTTCACAAATAAAGGGACCGATACATTCCAAATGTATACACCCCCCTCTAACTTAACTCAGTACCAAATAACAAAAACACTTTTTTAGCATCACTACTTCACGACATTTGTCACCTTTTCTTGGTGAACACTCTTCAAATACTAGTTAGTACCAATGAACCCCTAAACTGTTGATTTGGCAAAGTCTGCAAAACCAGAATCGACGGTATTATTAGAACTGGCTTTCATCCTGATTAAATAATAAAAGCAAATAATTTTTCAACTGAAAGTAAGGAGCAACATTAAAACTTAAAACGAAAAGAAATTATTACGTATACGAGGGGGTCCGCCCCTCGTCATCACCTGGCTCTTTACGCTAAAGTTCGAATTTTGTTCCAATTCTTTAAATATGACCACTGAATCACAAAGGCCATGAGAGGTATTGACGAAGGGGCGAACTTCCTCATATGCGTAATACTTTCTGTTCGTTTTCAGTTTTAATGTTGCTCCTTTTTTCAGTTGAAACAACTAATAACCAATACTATATGTAAACATCGGGCAAAGTTCATAGCTTGCAGCCCTCCCCCCGGGGAACGGGGGATTAAGCCGCCCTCAAAGACATAGTTATTAGATTTTCCGACTGTGCTGAACAAATTGGCTATGTCAAAATTTTGACCAGGTGGCTTTGGGGGAAAATGAGGATTGGAGGGCCTGGCTGCCCTCTAATTTTTTGGTCCCTTAAAAAGGGTAATAGAACTTAATTCCGTTCGAATGAGCCCTCTCTCAACATTCTAGGATCACTGAGTCGATACAATCACCCCTGGAAAGAAAAAACAAACAACAAAAACAAATAAACACGCATATGTGGTCTTTCTTCAGGTAAAAAAAAAATACGAAATTCCACATTTTTGCAGATAGGAGCTTGAAACCTCTACAGTAGGGTTCTCTGATACGCTGCATCTCATGGTTTATTAAGATTGTATGACTTTTGGGGGTGTTTCCCCCTTTTTCGAAAGTAAGGCAAACTTTCTCAGGGGTGACCGTAACTTTTGATTAGCAACACTAAACTAGATGAAACTTATACATTTAAAATCAGCATAAAAATCCGATTCTTTTGATAGATCTATTGGTATCAAAATTTAGTTTTTTAGTGTTTTGCTTACTACTGAGCCGGATCGCTCCTTACTTACAGTTCGTTACCCCGAACTGTTTGACACACATAACAACTGATTAAAAAAAAGCCTTTCTTGATGCTTGCTCATGTGTATATATTCTTAAGCTTATCATTGGAGGGACTTAGGCAAACTGGCTTCTAAAAGCCTTTTTGTTCAAAAATTTTACATTTTAATGCTCAATCATATTGAAAAGTTTCTTCAAATATTTATATAATAAGCCATTATTTATAAGAGATTCTTCTTGCAACTTTATAAAGCAGACAGTACTTCGTGCCTTATCGCTAAGATCTAAACAAGTCAAAGAATTGGACTTAATCAGAATGGCATCTTAGAGGCTAAAATAAAAATAGTAGACTACCTCAGCAGCATCCCTCAGCTTCTTCAAACTATTAGAAAAAACCTCACGACATTCCAAGACTGACCAAACACGCTGATCTTTAAAATCACTTGGGGTGTTTGATTTGGCATCATTAGCATCTAATGAAAGAAAATAAGACTGTATTAGGATCACTATGGAGAACACTTAAGTAAAGTGAAGACTAAGACTTCATAAAGATACCGATTTATTCTATTCAACTTCCCTTTCAAAGAAAGAACTAACAATGATTTTTATTTTTGCCTAACATTTACAAAGATCTCCACATGAACACAAACTCTACAGAAGCCGTGAAGCCAATTGTTTGACCACAAATTCTCTTATATATGAGCCATGAATTTTATGTGTTTAAATTAAGTAAAGTTCGTAACGCTAGCTAGACTTCGTTCCAATTTTTCAGCTACAACAGGATTATTCCTAATTTATTATAATAGCATTTTCCTCCTGACTATCAAATAGAAACAAAGGTTTCCGGTCTCTTTTCCTTGTTGAGATAAATGGTTATCATTTGACAGCGAGCAATATAGCAATATCTTTGTTCACCTTTGTCAACTACAATTGTATTATTCCCAATTTATTATAAAAGCATTTTCCTTCTGACTATCAAATAGAAACAAAGGTTTCCGGCCTCTTTTCTTTGTTGAGATAAATGGTTATCGTTAGACAGCGAGCAATATCTTCATATTCCTTTTTTGCCGAATCGAATAAGAAAGCCGAACTTTTCCAGGAAAAACTTATCAATAATTATCTACTCCATTTTCCAGAGGTCAAAAAGAAAAGATATTCTTTTGGTAAGCCGTATATAAATGATACAATAAAAAATTTAATCCGACAAAAATTAAGACTTTTTCGCAAAGGAAAACTGGGAACTAAGGAAATCTATAAAAAAAGCAGATTTGGAAAGCTTCAGTCCCGTGTTAGCGTAATAGAGTAAGTGGCCTCTTTAAAGTACGACTGAAGCTTTGTATATATATATATATATATATATATATATATATATATATATTTTAAAATGTTTACTTTAATCTTGATGCTCCCCCTGAAACTACAACTACAGCTAATTCACTGAATAACACCTTGCCGCTATCGTACAAACCTTCCCTCCTCTCTCATGTAATATTCCTTGTCCCCCAGCAGAAGACCAGGAGATCCCTGTAGTACAACCTCTTGATATTGAGGCAAAAATACGTAAACTAAAGAGAATCTCAACATGCCCACTTGATATTCCAATTGATTTAGTAAAGATATTTCTTGATAAGTTATCAAAACCTTTATCAAATATTTTTAATACAATAGCTAAAAGTGATTCATTTCCTAAGTGCTGGAAAAAAGGATACATCACAACCATAAAGAAAACAAGAGCTAAGAGCTCATATGGCACTTGTGACGAGGCGAGAAGAGCTAAGAGCCAAGAGATCATATGGTATGAGCTCTAACAAAATTCTATGAATCAATAGATTGATTTAAAAAGGAAAATAAGAGGCTTAATGCCGGTCAAGATTTAAAATAAGAGCTCTGAGTCACAAAGTCCTTCTTAATATCAAAATTCATTAAGATCCGATCACCCACTCGTAAGTTATAAATACCTATTTTTTTCTAATTTTCCCTCTCCTTTTTGCCCCCCAGATGGTCGAATCTGGGAAAACGACTTTATCAAGTCAAATTGTGCAGCTCCCTGACATGCCTACTAATTTTCATCGCCCTAGCACGTCCAGAAGCACCGAACTCGCCAAATCACTGAACCCCTCCCCCCAACTCCCCCAAAGAGAGCGAATCCAGTACGATTCTTTCAATCACGTATCAAGGACATATGTTTATTCTATCCACCAAGCTTCATCCCGATTCCTACACTCCAAGTGTTTTTCCAAGATTTCCCCCTCCAGATCCCCACAATGTCAAAAGATCTGGTCGGGATTTGAAATAAGAGCTCTGAGACATGAATTCCTTCTAAAAATCATATTTCATTACGATCCGATCATTTATTCGTAAGATATAAATACTCCAATTTCCATGTTTTCCAAGAATTCCGGTTCCCCCCTCCAACTCCCCCGAATGTCATAGGATCTGGTCGGAATTTGAAATTAGAACTTTAAAGCACAAAATCCTTCTAAATATCAAATTTCATCAAGATCCGATCACTCCTTCGTAAGTTAAAAATACGTCATTTTTCTTATTTTTCAGAATTACCCCCCCCCCCCAATAGAGCGGATCCGTTCCAATTATGTAAATCACGTATGCAAGACTTCTGCTTATTTTTCCAACCAAGTTTCATCCAAATCCCTCCAATCTAAGCGTTTCCCATCATTTTAGGTTTCCCCACCCCAAACTTCCCCCAATGTCACCAGATCCGGTCAGGATTTAAATTAAGAGCTTTGAGACACGATATCCTTCTAAAAATCAAATTTCATGGAGATCCAATCACCCGTTCGTAAGTTAATAATACCTCATTTTTTCTAATTTTTCAGAATTAACCCCCCCCCCCAACTACCCCAAAGAGAGCGGATCTGTTCTGGTTATGTCAATCATGTATCTAGGACTCGTGTTTTTTTTCCACCAAGTTTAATCCCGATCCATCCACTCTAAGTGTTTTCCAATTTTTAGGTTTCTCCCTCCCAACTCCCCCCCCCCCAATGTCACCAAATCCGGTCGGGTTTAAAATAAGAGCTCTGAGCCACGATATCCTTCTAAATATCAAATTTCATTGAGATCCGATCACCCGTTCGTAAGTTGAAAATACCTCATTTTTTTATTTTTCAGAAATACCCACCCCCCCCCTCCAACTACCCAAAAGAGAGTGGATCCGTTCCGTTTATGTCAATCATCTATCTAGGACTTGTGTTTATTTTTCCCACCATGTTTCATCCCGATCCCTCCACTCTAAGTGTTTTCCAAGTTTTAGGTTTCCCCCTCCCAACTCCCCGCCCCCATCACCAGATCCGGTCGGGATTTAAAATAAGAGCTCTAAGACACGATATCCTTCTAAACATCAAATTTCATTGAGATCCGATAACCCGTTCGTAAGTTGAAAATACCTAATTTTCCTAATTTTTAAGAATTACTCCCCCCCCCCCCCAGCTACCCTAAAGAGAGCAAATCAGTTCCGATTATGTCAATCATGTATCTGGGACTTGCGCTTATTTTTCCCATCAAGTTTCATCCCGATCCCTCCACTATAAGTGTTTTCCAAGATTTTAGGTTTCCCCCCTCCAACTCCCCCCAATGTCATCAAACCCAGGGAAAACGACTATTTCTAATTTAATCTGTTCCGGTCCCTGATACGCTTGCCAAATTTCATCTTCCTAGCTTACCTGGAAGTGCCTAACGTAGAAAAACCGGGACTTAAGGTTTTCCCCCTCCAACTCCCCCCAATGTCATCAGATCCGGTCGGGATTTAAAATAAGAGCTCTGAGACACAATATCATTCCAAACATTAAATTTCATTAAGATCCAATCAACCGCTGATAAGTTAAAAATACTTCATTTTTTCTATTTTTTGCGAATTAACCGGGCCCCCACTCCCCCTCAGATGGTCAAATCGGGAAAACGACTATTTCTAATTTAATCTGGTCCGGTCCCTGATACGCTTGCCAAATTTCATCGTCCTAGCTTACCTGGAAGTGCCTAACGTAGAAAAACCGGGACTTTAGATTTCCCCCTCCAACTCCCCCCAATGTCATCAGATCCGGTCGGGATTTAAAATAAGAGCTCTGAGACACAATATCATTCCAAACATTAAATTTCATTAAGATCCAATCACCCGCTGATAAGTTAAAAATACTTCATTTTTTCTATTTTTTGCGAATTAACCGGGCCCCCACTCCCCCCCAGATGGTCAAATCGGAAAAACGACTATTTCTAATTTAATCTGGTCTGGTCCCTGATACGCTTGCCAAATTTCATCGTCCTAGCTTACCTGGAAGTGCCTAAAGTAGCAAAACCGGGACGGACAGACTGACCGACAGACAGACCGACAGAATTGGCGACTGCTATATGTCACTTGGTTAATACCAAGTGCCATAAAAAGGTGTTAGTTTGGATTTTTATGGAGTCCAGCCAATTACCTTAACACCATGAGAGCTTCGCAGTATATTGGCTTAAAAAGACAATCTTTGAACTAACTTATTGATGAACAACAATTCGGAAATATGAAAGGTTTATCAACGACACATTATCTAGTCAGTCTCGTCGATACTGCATATAAACTACTTGACAAGCCAAATACATGGCTCAGTCTCCTTTCAATTGACCTCCAAGAGGCTTTTGATGTGGTTAGTCATAATGTTTTAGTTGAAAAATTGCTGAATAAATTTAATTTATCTCCTTTTCTAGTCAGTATTATTGCATCTTTTCTGACAAATATGAGTCAAATTGTTAAGTACAAAAATGTTTACTCTGATTCACTCCCTATTTCTTACAGATAGTCCTATTATTTTTATCCAACATCACCTTTTTATCCTAAAATATTCCTAGCGTTAGTGACTTAGACTTATTAAAATTTATTTTCAAACCTATTCTAGCACCCAGAACTCACAAAACATTTAAAAATTCTTTCATTTTATTCACATTTTGATCTAGGATGCTTAAATCATCAGCATAATCTAAGCCCAGGAGATTGGTTCCTTCACACTGGATTCCATGGTCTCCCATTGCCTTTTTCTATGCTTTTTAAGACAAATCCATCAAAATGATCCACATAAAGGGGTATACCATACAAAGATAAAACCTTTACTAAAGCTCTTCTATCAACTGAATCGAACGCTTGCTCATAATCTATATAACTGAGGAACAAAAGTGTTGCGATTGATGGGACTGGCATTTAAGGAGCAACGGAAAGGAAATTCATGCCAAACCGCAGAGAATATACTTATCTGACGCTCAAAGGAGTATTTCAATTTCCAACTCTAATGTGTATTCTAATAACGTTTTACAAATACAGAGGATATACTTGATGTTGAAATGATGGTTACGATGGTTACAATGATGTGAGGATGATGGCTGCCGTTCGACCATTTTTCATTCTTCTTTTATTATTATCCCTAATGTCTAGATAAAATAATATTTCCTTTTTTGTCTTTTAGTTGTTTTCAATTCATTTCAAAAACTGTACTCCATTTCCTTAGTAGGTGCTCCGTTTCCGAACTAGGTAGTCTGGGCACCTTGGGGCCTTTTGGCATTGAACAAAGGCAAGCGCATAGATAAATGAACACACATACGACTACCATAGCATAAAAGCTTCACAAAAATAAACTGAATTGCAAATTGTTAAATTAGCATCATTACTACAAACAGAAAAGCGGCATTGTGTCATTCAATCTTCAACAAACTATATCCATGATAAGGCTTTAATGGGTTTTCCCCTTTATTCTGTCCATGTTCACCCCAAGAAGCTTCATCTTCCTCTAATTAAATCAGAAAGGGCTAGATTTTCATTAGGGTGTCAGATCTTTTATGTAGCAAACTGCTATAATCTAGCTGAAATAATTCTGAGGTATCGTTCACCACCTTTTAAAGATAGGTTAGCAGCTGGTTTTGTATTAAATCGGGATTTAAGTAGGGTTGCGTTATATCCCCTTTATATGAATCATTTTGATGGACTTTATTTTAAGGACCATAGGAAAGGCAATGGGAGACCACGGAATCAAATGGGGAGAAAACACTCTCCTGGACTTTGATTATGCTGATGATTTACGCATTCTAGATGAAAGTGGGAGCAAAATGAATGAACTTTTGGAGGTTTTGCGAGATAGTCACTTAGATTATGCTGATGATTTAAGCATCCTAGATCAAAATGTGAGTAAAATGAATGAGAGTTTTGGAAAATGAATGAACAAAATGAATGAACTTTTGGAGGTTTTGCGAACTCAGGGTGCTAGATTAGGTTTAAATTAACGTTAAGAAGACTAAGTCACTAAGGCTAGGAATAAATGTAGATGAAAAGGTGACGTTGAGTAACGAAAAGATTGATCAGGTGGGCAGCTTCACTTATCTTGGTAATATTATTAGTAAAGACGGTGGGAGCAGTGAAGATGTTAAAAGTAGAATAGCCAAGGCACAGGGTGTTTTTTTCACAGTTAAAAAAGGTTTGGAAGAACAGGAAGATAAGTCTGCAAACCAAGATTCGAATATTGAAAGCTACAGTGATGACAGTGGTCAAATATAAAGCATGAGCGTTCCGAAAGGCAGATGAGGATTTGCTAGATGTTTTCCAGAGAAATTGCCTACGGATTGTTCTGGGTACCCGGCTGACTGACCGTATTTCCAACAGTAGGTTGTACGAAAGAGGTGGTTTAATCCCGCTTTCTAGGGCTATAATGAAAAAAGACTGAGATGGCTAGGGCACGTTCTGCGAACGGAGGATGACAGATTGCCAAAGATTGCCCTTTTCGGCCAACTTTCTAGGGCTAAACGGAAAGTAGGTCATCTTCATCTGGGATGGGAGGGTGTCATAAAGAAAGACTTAAAGGAAATGGGAACTTCCTGGGGGGTGTAAATAGGGAGGCTTTGAATAGATTGGGATGGAGGAGGAGCGTGCGTAGCTGTATTGGCCTGGGGATGCTTGGTGCTGCAGTGAGTTGTTAGCAGTAGTAGTTGAAATTTATAACTATTATTATCATAATTACAGCTTTTTCATAAATAATAGATTGTTCATAATTTTACCATAATACAGCTTTTAATATGATCAGAGAAACGACGTTTCCTGATTTCCACAAGAAATAACAGCCATCAGCTAAAGGCCCAAAACCCCCTAACGATGTCCAAAATACTGAGCTGCCAAGAAAACTTAAAAAGACAAAATAAAGAAGAAATATCATGTATACTCACTAAAGCATTTACTACACAGAAGGGAGATGGTTAGGTAGCAGACAATTCCCCTTTATGAATGAAATGAAAATAAATAAACAGGAGGTACAGCTTCCAACTCAGACGGTGAAAAATGTATATATAAATTTGAATCTGTATTACATACATTTTGTCTGTAGTAAACCAAAGAATAACAAGGAAGAGACTCAGGAACGACTCACATTTTGGACTTTGTATTTACTTTTCTTGTTTTGTCACTTCCCTTTTTATCCTTTTAAATTTCTTTTAGTGGTATACATTATCTAGTTCTTTTTTAGATTTATATTTTTTTCTCTTATTAATTTAATTTGACACTGCATTTTAATTATTTTGACAAAGAAACAACTTTTCACTCTATTTGTTTTTGTCATTGTTCCAGTTTTTCAGTTTTCTTGTTTTTTTTCGCTTGCTTTTTTTATGTATAAAATTTGAATTCGGCCCTTCGGGGCTTGCGATAGTAACTTTTCGAAACCAATATCTGATCTCATACCTGAAATACTATATCCGAGGTTAGAATAGAAACTATGTTCTAAGCTAAAATCTAAGTTACTCATTCAGTGAAGCCTAGTGCACAGATTATGACCTATTTATTTATGTCTCACCAAGTAAAAAGACGCCTAAATGGTTCAAATGGTTCAAATACAGGATGATTCTTGATTTACAATACTAGGATACACATATAAATTAGACTCTTAATTTAAAAGCAATATCGTCTTTCAACCAGAGGCGGTTTTAAGGGAAAGAAAGAGGGCCCACTTGCCCTGGGCGCAGAAACTTTAGGGGCGCAAAGTTTCAAAAAAATCTTACGGTTATAATCATTGTGTATTTTTTTAATTTTTACCAATAAAGTAAAACGAAAATAATTAATAAAATAAAAACAAATTAAAAATGACACAATAATTTACAAAATAAAATTATAAACTAAAAAAAAGATTGTTCAAAAATTAATAAATTAAAATAATTAGGCCTTTAATTCGGCCTGAAATTTCTGTAGGAGACAAGGGGGGGGGGGGTATTCAAGATTTTGCAAGAGAGGTCAGAACCACCACTGCTTTCACCAGGCGGCTTCTATTCAAGGCCAAATACAAATATAAAAAAAAAAATAAATAAAGGCTTACCATCCGACGGCAGTTGATTCCAGTCCAATGGAGTAGGTGGTTTACGATTTGTGTCAGCTGACCAGAGTTTCTCCATTGACAGCAAATACTTTATATCTTCACTAAAGAGCTTTTTGAACAGCTTTTCTGGGTTGTATTCAGATTCCTTGGCCCACTTACGGGTAGATGTTCGCTTCAATTCATCTTTTTTAAGAGCTTCTGCTCCTGCTTCAGCTGGCAAAGAAATATTATTAGATCCTTTACAGCTTCTTCTTTTTATAATATGTTGGTGAGACGCGGACTGTCACCTTAGAGTAAACACTCTTAGAAGTTTTGTTGGAAATGTCAAAAATACACAAATCTCAAAGAAACCAATGTAGCCGTCTCCAATGTTTATTATATATTTTTTTTTTTCAAGTCGCAATGTCTTGAGCCCCATGATGATATGTTTTTTCGCTAATTTTCTGTTGATTTTCACAGAAGTTCCTTAAGGCTGGAGCACTGACAAAATAAAAAAATAAACCGAGCCAAAGCAAATACAACCTACAGCATCAACATAAACATGCAAAAAATAATAATAATTCCCCGCAACGCATTTAACATAAATCACATAATTATTTTTTATTTATTTAAATATTTGAAAACACGTCATAGCTCACATATAAACCGTCATAGCTTTAATACTTTCAACCAATAATTGATACAAGACTGAAGACATGGGATACCGAACACATGAGCGAGTCAATAAAAATCAACCTGGATAGCGAGAATCAAAATGTTGTCAAAACGGAAAATGATAGCGATGATGATTAAGGTTTAGAATTTTGACACGGATAAGGTCATCAACGCCTACCATACCTTTGTTAAAGAAAACACAAAGGTTCGGCAATATGTATTTCATAATGACGAAAGACAAGACAAGCTAAAACGAACTAAACACATTGAAAATAATAGCGAAGATGATTGGGTTTTGGATTTTGACATGGATAAGGTCCTCAATGCCTACCATACATTGGTAAAAAAAAAAATGGTTCGGCAATTAGTATTTCATAATGACGTAGAACAAGCCGAGGTAAAACGAAGAAAATGAACGTTCACGAAGAAAAAGAACGTTCACATGACGTTCCCTAGAAGAAAAAGAAGTTTCTATCCCACCACCTGAACAATTAAAAGAAACGAAGGTTCGGCGATATGTCTGTCAAAATGACACAAGACAAGCTGAGGCAAAACTTAAAGGTCAAATAAAAAAGCGTAATTTTACAAAGGCAATACTTCTAAGTTGAGGTCCATTTGGACGTCATGACATCAAGAAAAGGCTCAAATTGTCGGCGTATAGAAGACAAGCGACAGTGAGAACCCATATCTAGAAGCCTGCCACGTGCCGGCGCTATATATATAAATAGTTGATATAACAGCAGTCAATAAAAACACTGGACTGTTTACGAAAAAAACGACACTAAGTGCAAAAGTAAAGATTGTGAATAGTGTTGCAGCAACTGAACCAACAGAATTTGCATCTATTCTTCGACTCTATGGATTATTCGACTTCTTCCGCACTAAGCAATTTGCTCGTTAATAGACAATTCGATTTTGCATTAAATTATCGATGAACACAATAAAGCTACAAACATTAGACAAATAAGACAACAAAGCTGCTATAAACTATCTGCTATAATCTATAATATATAGACAATATACGGACAATTTGAAAAAAGCAGATAATTAAAAATAGAGCAATTAAAGATTTTTTTCCGAATAGACATTTAGCAAATGAATCTTAGATGAGAGTAAAGTTAATTGATGGAAAATCCCTGCATGTACTAAGTTTCCTTTTTTATTTTATGCATTTATTATATTTTATTTATTTTTATAAGATTGCGAATAATCTTACATCAAACCGACCAACTTGCGACAAATGAATTGGTATCTCCATTCAACGACTCTACGGATCATTATGATTACCTGACATCATCTGTACTAAGCAATTCGTTCGTGGTCAAACATCGTTGTACAATAAGTGAGTTCTTTTCTTTGATGTGAACAAAAAGTACTAGAAACAGAAGTATGTATACCGTACCTTAAACTTTCTAAAGGCCATATTATCATTTAAGCTTTACTGAAAACGATTTGAACTTCGAGCAGTGTGATTTTTACTTATCGCAACATTAATGTACCCCAACCCTTCAAATGCATTCCTATCACAAATCACCATTTTAACCATGTTTCCCTTCAATAGACCCCTATGCAACTTAGACGAAGGGTTACAATTGGTGTTAAGATGTGGGAAAATATTTCTGTTGTCTATGGAGTTTTCGGAAGTTTAGTTTGTTGATATATATATATTTTTTAATCGTTGTAGCAGTGTCTTTCTGTTTCTAGTTATCATTTGTTGTTGATTGTGTTTACAAAGTTAAAGCTATCCAATGCTCAGGACTAGAGCTTGGTCGACTCGTGGCATAATAATTAAGTTAAATCCAATAAGTTGTCTTCGAACTGCAATAAGCACCAAACAATGGAGCCTATGATTGACAAGTGAATAAATAGGAAGGTAAAAGATAAAAGTTTACACGCTAATTCAGGGTCTTCAGTATCAGGAGACACGTCATCATCAGCGTCTTCTTCGCCAAACAGCTGATTGAATAAATGCTTAGCCCATACGATGCAATGAATTGGCGCCGACGGAGTATTACGTATAGTACAACCCGGGAAAGTCTTTTGTGGAGCTTTTGGCTGGCAGTCGTAGCATTCTGTAAGACCTTTACCAATTACCTGTAAAAGAAATATGTACATTAACGTACATAATAGGAAAAAATCTGAAACGAGTCATCTGAGCGCTCTGAAAAGATTGCACATCTTTATTGATTGCACATTACTCCATTAAAAAAATTCTGAGAGCTTGAAATAAAGCGTATACTTAACAGCAAAGACATTGAAGTGCCAAGGACAATGAAATTTAAAGTTGATTGTCTCAATTAGTTAAGTCTTACCCAGCCAAATTTATAATACGGAATTGAATTCTTAATGAATAGAGATACTATTGGTAGCTATGCAGTTTTTGGTAGTGGCGGGGGCTAAATTAGAAAACAAATAGGGGTGGGTGGAATTCAGCACAGAACATGCGAATACCTACGGGAAGAAACAGCTTAAGAAGCTATATCTTTAATTTCAAGATCCTGTTGTCTTTGGAAGCCAAAAGATTGTGAATGCTTGAATTTTCAGGCACAAATAGCGTTGTCAACTAAAGCTAATTAGTTTCACTCATTAATTTTTATGGTTCAACATGGGACTGCACAAAAAAAATGGTACTACCCTAAAATCGTTTGAAAAGGCCAAAAGAAAACTCTTGGATAATAGCGGTCTCCAGGAACGTTGGACCTATTATAACTTCAACAAGGCATAAAATGATTTTATTTTGTTGTCCTTTGTATTTTATATATATCAGGAATGAAGTTACAAGACCAAGTAATAGGACATGAAGAGTTTCTCGGTTACCTTAAATTGTGCTTGGGAGAGGAGCACGGAAATAACTGTTTGAATTACCAGAAACAATCTCCTATTATTGATTTACAATCATTGCATTATTTGCCAATTACTTACTTATAGGATTTTTAATTGGGAAAGGGGGGGATGTATGATCCTGAATGTTTCCAAAAAGGCTGAGAATATTAGGGTCAAACTTCAGGGAATGTTGAACAAAATGAAAAGACACTATGCGTATCCAGGTTATCAAAAGAGTGAATTACTTTTAAAACAATTTCCAAAAAAGAAATTTTTCAAAGAAAAGTAAAAAGCCATATTAAAACTTACGACAAGCAGAAATAAACAATTCAAACTTGAAATGACCAGAAAATACTGTCAACAATAATTGAAACCATACCAAACATAAATTAAAGTAAAAAATCATCTAAAGCCTGAATATGACAGATACTGATACAGATGAAAAAAAAAATCATGTTCATTTCCATTGGTTCTTTCCATTCATCTTGAATATCAGTGATTTTTTTTTTCGTCGTTTTTTTGAAAAACTGAACCACACTGTTCAATAAAATTCAATAAAAAGTTCAATAAAATGCAAATAACATATCACACTTTAAAAAGTTGACAGGTATGAAGGGGAAATGGCAGTAGCCAAACTACTGTGTGGTATAACTTCTGTTTGTTTCCAGTTTGACTTGAGCATTAATTTTGATTTTTACTTGTTTTAAGATTTTTAATCATCTATCTACCTATTGCCTTTCTGTTTGATCTGATTATCTATTTAATTTCCGTTCGCTGTGGCTTTCAATTATTCTTTGACAGTAATCTCTGGTCGTTTGAATTGACTGTTAGAACTTAGAAGAAGTCGGAATAAGTTGGAATTATTATAGGACTTTACTTGTGTCTGTCTTAGTTTTAAATGGCTCTTAATTTTCTTTATAAGTGCATTTCGCATTTTAATGTGAAATCATTTAAACTAAGTTATTTTTACGTTTTAACACTGTTCAAGTTTTTCTCCCCTTTTAAGTTATTTTATTATCTTTACCAGTGTCTCTGTTTCAATTAGCGTTTATTGTAATGGGCTGTGTATATTTTTTTCTCTAGTCCGTCTTTTTGTTTTGTGCTATGGGTCTTCAAGGAAACCATAAAGATAAAACAACTTTTGTTCGAAAGTTACACCTCCCAATCATAAAATTTCCCACCCTAAGCTAATCTATGGAAATTATGCTGGTTTTTGGATGCCTCACCTTATTATTAGACAATTATAAAAATGTATGCGCTTATTCAGCCACTTGTTCAGATTAGCATCAATAATGGAAGTAGTCCAGTCAATTTAGACTCTTCTTTAAAAAAGATTCATTTTTTGTCGATTTTGCAATTTGTTTCTTTTCTTTCTTTTCTGATTCACTTTCTTTTCTTTCGTTCCCGATTTACTTTCTTTTCTTTCTTTCTTGATTTACTTTCTTTCCCTATTTTACATGGTTTTATTTGGTCAAATTTAAATGACCTAAAATAATGCTTGAGCAAAATAATAAGTTAATAGCTAATTTTTTCAGTGATCACACACAATTTGAAGCACTTAAATCTTGGTAAGTTCAAAAAGATCAGTTTGACTGAACATAGACCTCTTTTCAGGCCAACAATGTCACCAAAAGAAAGCCAGTGTTCTCTGCTTCCTCATCAGTACACATTTTATCTAAGAAGGAAATTGAATCCATTTAAGAATTCTAAACTTCCATTTCAGATTAGCATCAATAATGGAAGTAGTCCAGTCACTTTAGACTTTTCTTTAACAAAAAGATTTATTTTCTGTCGATTTTGCAATTTGGTTCTTTTCTCTTTTCTTTCTTTCCTGCTTTATTTTCTTTTCTTTCTTTCCATATTTTACATTTTTTTTGTCAAATTTAAATGATCTAAAATAAAACTTGAACAAAATAACTATTTTTTTGAGTGAACATGCACAATTTGAAACGCTTAAATTTTGGCAAGTTAAAAAACATCAATTTGAACAAACACAGACCTCTTTTTAGGTCAACAATATTCCCAAAAGAAAGCCTGTGTTCTCTGCTTCCTCATCAAAACTCGTTTTATCTAGGAAGGAAACTAATACCATTTAAGAAATGAACAAGGTAAAGCATTTTGCACTTACTGTAACTTGACCTAAATAGCCTGCTGAGCCACTTTCTATGAGAGGAACCTTAGCAGCCAAACAGATTCTATTCACATGGCTTCTTGCCGCTCTGTTATCCAATGCATTCATCACTATGGTGAATTGTTGAAAATACTTGACGTCATATTCTTTGCTAAAAAATGAAAAAGTAACTTATAAGTTGGTTATATAGGGGCAAACACCACTGCATCTATCTTACACATTTTGGTCAAAAAGTGTGCAAATGCCAAGACCATATTCAAGGGAGGGGTTAGGGGTTTGGCCCCCCCCTTAGGTTTTCCGACTAGTAAAAAAACAACATAATAAAAATACATAAAAACACGTTTTGGATGTGTTCTGAAGTTTTTTTGTGTACCTCACTAAATGTCATGTTCTTGACTTTTAAAAAAGGTATTTTTTTTTTTTTTATCTGTGGGTTCATCTTGAAATCACATATTCTTTTGACGAAGTTTATTGGATCAGAAAGTTAAGGCCAAAAAATAATTGTGGGGAGGGATTTTTTGCTCTAGCCCGTCATGGGCCTTTTTGCGCACAAAAAAACCCTATAACCTCCATAGCCAACAAACCAAGAAAAAAATAGTTTATCATGCCATTTTTGGGACACTTTGGTAAAGAATCAAGAGCTTACTGACATGAATTCTAGGTGCTCTGTTACCAAATGCTTTGATAACTATACTAACCCTTCAGAATATTTGAGATCATGTTCTTGGCTTTAAAACATGAAGTAATTCATATGAGAAAAATGAATATTCGAAGTGAATTATCAGAAAAAAATGACACTTTCAATGTCCAAAAAAAAAGAAAAAATACGTCATGGATAAATTATTAAACAAAAGGTTGAACTTTATTTAAGGGCGTCCCCTGTGATTCAGGTTAAATATTTAAGAAATTATCAGATGACAGAGAATCACTCACCAAACAAACCTTCTTTAATATTGTAAAGATAAGTATTTTAAGCCAGGTCAATGATTTTCAAGAAGTAAGCCCAGTTGTTGGAAAGAGCAATAATTTTCAGATATATTCAGATTCTTATGCTTGAGCTTATCCCTTCAATTTTTGTTCACTTGCTTTTATTATTTTCTAAAAAAAAGTCAAACAAAGTTTGTCTGAAAAGCGATTGGTTACTCAAAGCAATACTGGAGGGTGGGAATGCATAAGACTCTAAACAATTGCAAAATGCTTATATCTTTATTAATTTATTTTTGATAATGATATCATGTCCATTGTTACCCTTTATACTACAACTTAACTTAAATATAATTGCACAAATGGTATAGAAACATTCTGAGATTAGTTTAAGGTTTACTGAGGAATCGTAGAGTTTAAAAGATCCTATTAATGTCTAAGTAGTAAATTAGCAAGGAGTGTTGGCATTAAATAAAAATTTAAGTACATTTTCCTGACAATATACTAAGAATGTTGTGATTCTTATTGGCCCATTTGTGAATTGGTTATATTGTTGTTTGTCTTGGTTAGAAACTTTTGTATATTACCTTGTTCCTCTTTGGGTTTTGACTATACAACTGTTTTGATAATATGAATATATGAGTATTGACTAGTGATAGCTGGAATGAAACAGCAAGGCACTGTTACAATAAACTTTTTATATCTTATTTGCACAAATTTGTAAATTTTATATTGCTTATGTATGTATTATTTTCAACATAAATTATTGTCTCTGTTTTTTCTTTACTTTCCCCATGATCATCACCTATTTATAATTTTCATTTATTTAAGAATTAACAACGCTTCTTGACTACTACGGTCCCTGCATTGGCCCTGCAGTGCATTCCTGCAGCGTGATTCGATCTCTGGGTCCCGTATTACCAAGCTAAGGTCAAATCCACTGCGCCACCACAGGGCCATCTATTTATAATTATGAAACTTGAAGGCGTCATTTGAAACATATGTTGTTGATCATAACTATTAGACCAAGATTTAGCATTATTGGGCCTCAAATTTAGAAGATGCAGACTGCTAATCCATCTGAAGTTGTTAATTTCTGTTATTTTTGCAATGGTTGGCAGCGCGTTTATGTGTTTGAGGCTGGCTAAATCTTCTTTTTATCTTTATTCCAATTAAATTGTTTCTGTTGAAGTTATTTGATATTTAGTCCCCTACAAGCCATAGCCTCTGGGGATTTCAATTGATGCATTATTTTCTTTTCCTTTCTTAATAAAACTCCCACTGTTATATAACTATCAAAGCTCAAATGTAAAGATATGAGAGCTTGGCTTAGTCTTACCTCATAATACTATTGTGATAAGCAGTAACCTTTATATCTGGCTTTAGTTCTAGAATAGATGAACGGGCAATCACTGACTTAGGCTTTCCAACATGTTCTTTTCTAAACAAAAACTGGCGGTTGAGGTTACTAACATCAATTGTGTCCAGATCAATCTAAAACAATAAAAGATATGAAGAAAAAAAATGTTGTAACAAAAATAGAAGAGCAATAATGGTATGTGCAGACATATGAAAAAAGTCTTCCAGCCTGTAAAAACAGTTACAAAGAAAACGTCAATAGCTAAAATCATTGGGTAAATAGTTCATTGCCTTAAATGAATTAATTTACAGGTAAGAAGAAGCAATGTTTTTGTGATTATTTATTGATTTTTAGATCAGACATCTCACAACTTCAGAAATATGATTTAACCAGATAATTTAGAGTGTCTTTGAGGAATTGGCAGCACTGACCCAGCAGCAGTGCAAAAAAAAAAAAAAAAAAAAAAAAAAAAAAAAGATAATTTGAGAGATAAAGAAATAGACTAGCTTTGACATAGATATCTTGCATGTGTTTATTTTCTGGCAAGATTTAGGCATTTTAACCAGAAAACGCTATTCTAGAATTTAATGTTATATAACCAAATTTATCACACATTTGTGATGTATTATTATATTTGTTTTGTTGTCCTCAGTCACTTACTTCAGAGCAAGTAGTTGTAGAGAATTAGTAGGAGTCTCATTTGACAGGTATTGAAAGTTCCAGCACTTCTTTCGAGAGGTAAGATTAAATAGAAGATAATAAGCCTTCTCTTGTGCCCTGGACACTCCTATAGCACTAGATCAAAGTCTCAACATGATGATTTCAATGAAAATGTTTAAAAGTAAAAAAAAAATCTCCAAGGAAGGAGATGGATGACTCACAAAGCCCAAAGGACAAGGGGCCCATATTATAACAGTGGCCAATTCTTAAGACATATTTTAATAGAAACCATTAGGACTCTGTATTTTGTGTAAAATGGAATTAGGCAAGCAATCTAAATCCGCCTGGTTGGAGGCATTTATTGGGTTCATATCCCTCACAATGCTTTGTGAACAATGATTGTGAAAACGATGTCTAAGCTGCTGATTGACTTGGTGCTACACATGTTAGCATTTTAACTTGTGCAAGCTAAAACAATTTATGCCCTAAGGCTGTGTCTTCATTATAGGTTTTTGAGGCAAAGTTGCCCATCTTTTCATTTTTACTTTTTCAGGTAGCCCTGGTCTCCATTGGTACTTTTTAAGGCTCAATAAGGCTGATCTGGTGCATTGGACGTGTTTTTTTTTCATAAAAGTCTAGTTTTCAATGAACAAAAAGCTATTTTTACTTAGCCAACTTTGCTTGAAAAAGCCATAACTAAGACAGAGCTTAACTTAACCAAAAACAAGCCAAGCTTGAAACAAATTTTCTAGAAGTGGTGCTAATCCCTTGCTAAGATCCCCCAAAATTTCACAAATTGAACAAGCTAGGACACAAAACATAAAATGAGAAAACCATCAATACTTTTTGCTTAGATTTACTAGTAATTTTTGGCAGCACTCAGTTTAGCTGTTTTAATTAGCTTTGAAAATTTTGCTTGCTTCTAATCTAAATTTTGAGCCTACTTGTAGAAATCCAAGCAAGGCATAAAAGACATTTTATGGATTTCTTCTCCCCTCCCCTAGTGAGGGGGAGAAGAAACCCTCCCTGCCTCCCACTATGGAGGGTGAAGGAGAGGTCCCTCTTCAAGTGAAGTTTGATATTTAGTTCAAGCAAAAATGTCTTCAACTAATCTTTCTTACCATTTACAATGAAAATGAAAATTCAGAAAAACATGCATAGTTTTTTGGTAAGACAATGGATAGTTAAAATAATGAACTTTTTTCATTAATAATACAGCAACATAAGTCCAAATATTTACCACCCTTCCACAGGAAGGATGAAGGAGAAGCCCCTCTTTCAAAATAAGTTTGAAGTTTCCTTCATAGCAAATAATCTCTTGCACTATGCTGTTTTTTCATTTACATAAAATACAAAAAAGGTATAATTTTTCAATAAGCATTGGATAATTAACAAGAAAAGATAATTTTTTGTTAATAATAGAGGAACAGAAGTCTGAATATTTAGGCTTCATATCCTGAAGCCTTAACTAACAGGAAAAAATGAAATTGAGAAGAAAAGAACCTGAACTAACATAAAAACAGTGGACATAGAAAGGAGACAAGAATATCATTTGTAACAAATAAGTATTGGACAGTATTATGCAATGAGTTTTTCTTTTCGTTTTTGTGTTATTATTTTTTTTTTTTTTTAACTATTAATGGTACAAGGAATAAATATCAGGTAGTAAAACAGCCACAAAATCCACAATAATGGTCAATAGTTGGTCAAAATTCACAATAGTGGGAATAAAAGTGTGGTTATCTTCTGTGGAATGATCCTTTCAAAAGATTGTTCACAAGCAAACACAAATGAAGGATAATGATGAACTAAATCTTCTTGATTTCGTCTTTCTCAAGACACCAGAAACTCACCCCTTTGCAACATGTTTACTTCATATTGAAAAAAGTAATCACATGCTTTTATCATTAAACTCAAAGTCCTATTCTTGAAAGCTAAGAATCATAATATCAATAAGAGAAACAAACTTTGATATGGTCAGCACTGATCTCTGCAATACCTTAAAAGATAAACATTTTATAAGACACATGACCAGTAATGGAACTTTTTCAAAAATGTTTTCCTTGGCAAAGTGACTGCTTATAATCCATAAAAGCCTGTCCAATGTCTAAAAGCCCTGCCAACTGTGACTATGAGGCAAAAATACAAAAGCAGATGATGGGACAAGCTGATCAAGGGTATAAACTGCAAAAACCAAATTCTGTATGAGGTATAAAAAACTTAGAGACTTGACTTGTAATCTCTCTACTAGCTTTGAAATCAAGGCTGATTCTAAAACATTCTAATGTTGTTTTTTTTTTTTTTTTTACAGTCAAAATCACAGCAGGCAAAGGGGGAAGAAACTAGTGACATAAAAAAGAAAAGAAACAGCCTCTACAGACATGACTTACAAACATAAAAACATATTTAAGGCATAATCATATAAATTTTGGAGAGGGTTCTTTTGATTAAAAATTAGAAGTCCTAGTGCCCTTTTAAAGAGTAAAAAGTGATCAGATGGCAACTACCCCCATATCCCCCATGCCCTCTTTCTCCTAAATTTAACTGATCAAAACTTTGAGCTAGTCCTTTTGTTCAAAAGATAGTCCAAAGATATTGTAAAAGATGCCATAGTAGTTAGGGTGCCTCTTTTTGGGAAAGACTACTTTACTTCAGCATTCTGGAAAAATAAAAATGGGTTTGGACCACCCCAATTTTACAACAGAATGATGCAATGGGAGGGTGGTAAAAAGAGCCCTTTTTTCTTGAATTTTCACCAATAATTTGTTGGCATAAATCAAAAATGGGATCCCTATTTTGAGAAACAATTAAAAAGAAAAAAAAAAAAGTTAATATTTATAATTTATAGAATAAATACTAAGCAATAAAAGTTAATTTTTAGAATCAGAAGAAAATCAGTTTTCTGTTATTATGTGAATAAAACTGAAACACTGAAAGGACATAATAGGATAATAGGTATTTCCAAAAATAGGTCCTTGTAGGTAAGTTAATAAACTAATAATTTCAAGTGTTTGATACTAAATTATTTTAAAAATAACTGTATTGATACATAGTTTAGATTTTTAGCTATTTGTTGACATATACAATTCTTCTCTATTCTTCTTTGGTAACAAGGTGTGAGTTTTAGCTTTACATAATTTTGCTCAATTGGATACTGTTTTTTTTTATACCATACTACATAACAGATGTACATTTGTCCATTCTAGGAGAGATAAATTTGCAACTTGCAATATAATTTAGCTATTATGACAGAGAATATGTTACTTGATGCCCTTTTTCATTCTCTT
This sequence comes from Artemia franciscana, assembly GCF_032884065.1. Lineage (NCBI taxonomy): Eukaryota > Metazoa > Arthropoda > Branchiopoda > Anostraca > Artemiidae > Artemia > Artemia franciscana. The sequence continues at coordinate 13,735,124 of NC_088875.1, read as the reverse complement.
TCATAATTGAGTAACTGTATTTGGGGGAAATTACATTTTGAGTCCTTAATGGAGCCCCAAAAGGCAAAACAGTCTATAGTAAGCAAAAGTCTAAAAAAATACTTATGTTTTTAAATTATCATTTAAGATCTACTATTGAGACTAGACTAAAAAAAACAATGTTAATTACCATTCCTAAGTCACCAACAAATAGCAATTTTTTCTCAATTGACAGACACTTTTAGAAATAGGCGTACCTATATTTTTGAACTTTTTGTTACTATGGGTTGTTTTGAACCCCTTAAGGGCTCAAAATGTAGCCTAATCTCCCTTATTGCAATAACCAAATAATGAAAGAATGTAATAAAAGGGGTAAAATGATGTATATACTTTAAGTAAATGTTTATTTTTGTTCTGAGGCCAACCTAGGGTAAATGTTCAGTCTTGTTCCAAGTGCTCTAAACTGGAAACTATGCTGCAAAACAGCAAAACAGTTTAGAGCACTTAAAAATGCTAATTCTAGAAGTGTATCCATTTCTGGTTGACCCTCCTCCTCTATGGGGCAAACTAAAAATGCATAAAGTGGGCTTGCTTACAGGTAACATTACCTATAGAGCAAAGTGTATTAGTCCATGAGCGCTACAGGCAGCAGGGTAAGGTCTTTATTCCATATTTATTCAAAAAAGAGTGATAAAACTTAAAAAAAGAGGTTTATTTAAAAAATATACAATACAGACCTTGCCCTACTGCCTGTGAGGCTTTTGGACTAATATGCTTCACTCTATAGGTGATGTTACCTGTAAGCAAGCCCATTTTATGCATTTTTAGTCTAATTGGAGGGGAATTTTAGAAACCTAAAAAATAGATGCACTTCTCTAATATTGCTAAAGAAACACAATGCATATGTGATCATCAGTATCTAGCTATAGGCTATACATTAATATGCACTTGGAATGAAAGTAAACATTTAACACACTTTTTTCTGGCTAAATTATATTATCAAATGCAAATTTACACAGGGAGAGGGGAAAATAAAGTCAAGAAATACAATTTAAGACTTGGTGAGCTGGCCTATGATTGTTTCAAATTAATTAGGTTTCCCTTACTATTTTCCTAATTCCTGAAAGCCTACTAACATCATTAACTGTAACACAAGGCTTGCACATTATCTGACCATTAACTGTGGCCAACGCCCTAGGCTACTATAACGTTTATTGTCTGGCTTTAGAGTAACCGGACTCATTGGCATGACTTACTATTTCTATATCACGAAATCCACTAAGAGCGAGGTTTTTGAGCAGCTCACAGCCAATGCCACCAGCTCCAACCACAAGAATTTTAGCATTTTCCACGTCCATTTGAAACTTTGCGTTTATTTCTTCCTAAAATTAAATTTTACAACGTTTTAAAATTCACTGACATTTCTAAAGTAGATGGCCAATGTAATAGAAAATTAAAAGTAGATGGTAATATATCATAAACAATTCAAATTTTGAAAAACTGTTTCTATTTCTACTATGGAACAAACCTGTCAGGTTAGTAGCAACTAGAACTTAACCAACAAATTATTATATGATTAATTGGGTTAGGTTTGTATTAACGGAACATTCAGGTAGCTAAGAAGCAAAATTACCTCTAGTCTGAATTACATCATGAATCTAAATTTAACATGCATTTGCTTTGGAAATGAACTTTACCCCCCCACCCCTATATGTACCAGTTCAGGGTATATTCCCAATTCAGGATAAATTTTTGGGTAAAATTCTAGTTGATTAACTTCTTGTTATCTCAGAAAGGGGTTAGGTTAGGAAAATAAAACTTCAGGAATGGGTCTACAGGCTAAAGTATGTCCCAGGAAGATATTTTGAAGTACCTACCCCCACTCCTTCTCCCTCTAGAGGACCCTGACCTTTGATGATCTTCAAAAATATGCGTGTTTTAAAAGTGAAACCTTGCAAAATGGATTTTCTGCTTGAATGAAGTAAAACAAAATTGTTTTCAGCTTCACAACTTTGCTCAATCCCAATTTATAAGGTTTTAAAGATATGCAAATACATTTCCTAAATTTTGAAAAAAAAAATATTTGTATGGCTCAGAATTCTACTCAAATAACAAGAATTGCATTTTCAGAACTAAAGGCAGAGAAAAAGCAACTAGTCACTGAAAATTAAGGTAGGCTAAAATGTTGTTTTGTCAAAATTTCAATAGGTATAGACATGTCATGTAGACAAATTTCAGGGCTCTCTAGAGGAAAAAGGAGTGGAAATGGGTACTTTAAAATACCTTCCCAGGATATACTTTAGCCTGTAGACCTATCCCTGAAAGTTTCATTTTCCTAACCCAACCCCTTTCTGAGATAGCAAGAAGTCACTCAACTAGAATTTTACCCATTTTTGCACATTAGGGGGTAGGGGTAAAGCTCATCTCTGATGCAGAATGTTAAATTTGGATTCAGAATGCTATACTGACTATAGAGGTAGGCTTAAGTTGAGCTTTAACCCCCTCCCTTAATGTGCAAATATACACCTTGAATTGGTAGATATAGGGGTTGGGTTGAAGTTCATTTCCAATGTAAATGCATGTTAAATTTGGATTCATCATGCAATTCTTACTATAGAGGTAAGTTTATTTCTTAGCTACCTGAATAGTCTGTTAATATAAACCTTAACTGATTGATTCTAGTAAAATTTTATACAAGTTACTTTTTTCTATCTTGGAAAGTAATTAGGGTAGGAAATTGAAACTTTCTTGGATAGATCTACAGATTAAAGCTTGTCTCTGGAAGGTATTTGAAGTATCTACCTCCACTCCTTCTCTCTCTAGAAGGCATTGACCTTTGATGACCTTTCAAAATATTTGGTATAATCCTAGGGCATTAGCTTCATACAAGGAAACAGGTTAAGTAAATAAACTCAGTGGCTGCTGATTCAACAGGTGCATTCAAGCAAAATCTTGACAAAGAATCTACAGCAAGCTGTTGAGTCCTCAACCCAAATTTAGTAAGCAACTGCATCAAACAGCCTACAGAAGTCAAAATAGAGCAGTACAACAATAGAAAATCCTTATATTGGCTCCAAGCTTAGATTTAAGGTATAGACCTGTCAAGTAGGCAAATTTCTAAGACATAGCAATTGGAAGAGGGTAAACATAGTAGCTTGGCAATACTTTCCTGGAGTGTGTTTTTGGCCTTGGGTTCATTACCATACTGAAAGTTTGATTTTCCTAACCTTACCACTTTTCAAGATAGCAAAATGTAGCTTATCTTGAGTTTTACCTGAATTTTCCTTTAATGTAACCTAAATGTCCAAATTCCAATTTGTAGAACTAACTAGCTTAGGACTATACTTTCAAATATTCTGTAATTAGTTAAAACAAACATAATGGCTAATTTACCAGCTATGGTTGGCAAATACCCAAATAATTCAATTTATTTATTAATACATCAAATGGTAAGCAATAATGCTTGTCACTATAGACAAAAAACAAGAAATAAGCTAATTAGCAACACTTATAATTATTAGAAGAAAAAAAGCAACTCTTATTCAAAACTCAAAAACTCATAACCAAAACATCAACTTATAACTAATAACTAAACATCAAAACTCCCAAATAGAAAGGTGTCTCCACTAAAGATCATTTAAATATCTGCACATTCTGAGCTTCCACAACTTCAGTGGGTAGACTATTCCAAGGTGAAACAACCCTACTGGAAAATGAACATTGCCCTATTTTCTTATTTGATTTGGGAGGGCCCAGTTTGTAATGGTGTTGGCAGATTGTGTGATAGTAACTGTATTTTTCAAGAATATTAAACAGTTCAATTATTGAAAAATCTTAATCATTAAAGATTTTTGTGGTTTCTGGTGATTTCAAATATGAAGGTATTGGTTTTAGCTTAACAAAAACAGAAGCAAAAGTCTCATTAAAAATGTGGGCCTTTTCAAAATCATTATCAACTGTTAAATTATGTAGTTGGATGTGTGAATGTTGATATAGAGGGTGGCAGGTTTGGTTTATTTCTATTTACATACTTCCAATGTATTTTTGGTGATGTAATACTAGATTGAATGATAAGCATCTTGACCTCTTCATGATTGGCTCTAAAAAGCTTAGTAACCCTATTTCTTGCTCTTGTGTATACAGACCATTTATCATTATGTTGCTGTTGTCTTTGTGACTGTTGGGGCTTATTTTTGTTATTTTGTGATTCAATACATGACTGCCAAAGATTGTTTTTTTTTTAGGAATTACTTGGAGTACTTGACGTGGAAGCTTAGGCTTTCTTCTGTGGTCAGAACATCTACTCACTAATGGAATAAATTTCTCTCTACACCACTTTAAAACTTCTTTCAGAAATTCAAAAGCTAAATCTTGAGACACCTGACTAATTTTTAGCTCATACATAATATTAAGAGACAAAATAAAATTCTTCATTGATTTGTAATCTGCATTAAAATAATCATACCTCAAAGTGTCAACCCCTTCTCTGTGAATATTAGTATTCATATAAATCTCAAGGACAACTTGATTACTTTTGCCTAAAGGTGTCTAAAATCTGTGATGTAAAATCTATCATCTACAGTTTCAGAAATAACAAGTTCCAAAATAGATGGGGCAGCATCCATTCTTGTTTGAGTTGGCATATCAATATGCTGGTACAAGCAAAGATCATCCACTCTATCTAGAAACTTCTGTTCATAAGACAGACTTGGCTGACTTGTACTAAAGACACATCAATCTATACATAGCACGCAAGAGTATTAGCATTGTTAATAGGGCTTCTAAGACTGGATGTAGGACTCCAATAAAAAACAGTAATACCCATATAACTACTTCAAGGAGGTAGCTTGATATTAATCCAAACACATTCTGACATTGAATCTACTAATGGATCAATTACTGCAGAAAACCTTATAGATTCTTGAATGTAAACACAGATCCCCCTTTTAGGTGTTTTGTTAAACACTAAACTATAACGTGGTACTGCTGAGCAAAAATAGATGGATCCCTGAAATGTTTTGGTAAAACTTCTGTAACAGCGACTACCTGTGGCTTCTATTCATTAACTAACTTACTAAACTGCCCATTTTGCGGAGAGACAATCTGCATTAGTGTAAAGTACCAAAAGTGGATCACTATGACGTTTCAAATTCGGCTTGGGGACGAAAAGGCTGCTGTTTTTGAACTAATTCCAGCTCCCTCCTGCAAGTCTTAATCCCCCAATCAACCTCACCAGCATCAATCTTTTCCTTCTGTTGTTATTTCAATGCAGCATACTTTTTTTCATTGCCAGCTCAGCATCACTCATGTCATGTCCAGTCCGAAAATATGGAATTTTTTCCTTAAGATCAGTTTCTATGTTGGTAAGAAAGAAGATGGCTGAATCATGGTCTTTTGGTGACATAAATATTAACTTAACTGGTCTATTTCTGTTAGCTTGCTTACAACCCAACCACACCAAAAAAGAACATTTAACTGAACCGCTCTGCATCATTTCAGTATTAATGAACTGAAGATTAGCTTCATCCTGGAGTTCTGACTTGTCATCCCTTTTTCTTCTAATCCAAACAATATAAGGTTTTTCTGTTTTTGTATTATATCACAGAGTTCACGTTGCACTGCTTGAGTTGAATATGTAGAGGCTTTTACTTGGGTGCTTAAGGGATCTTCACATAGACTTCCCTTCACTTTTGAAATTTCCTTCATAACTATGACTTTTACTTCGCCCTTTTAGCACTTATCCGCAATTTTTGCTTCTAATTTCGAGATTTTTCATCAACTGGTTTCAGTAGAGCTTGAAATTTGAGTTCCAGCTTGTTTTGCAAATCTTTTTGAATTTAGTGATAGATTCATTTACAATCTTCCTAATAACCTCAGGAGTATTTTCCTGATATTTTTGTTTGCAAATGGGACAGTACTGTGTAAACCCCAGGTGACGACTCATTTTTTTAAAAAGTTCTTATTCTGATTTCGACATGTCCTGGCACTCTACACACAACCACATTTCACAACCATCACAGAGTAGTGCGCAGCTATCATTGGCTAAATTGGCATCACATGCTGCACATTTATCGACGCCCTTTTGGTGACTAACGAGCTCGTTTAGATGCTCCACCCATTTGGCTACTATTTATTTAGACCCTACTATGATGACACTCTCCCAGAACTAGTGTCGCGCATTGGCAACACTGCTCGCCGCCATACTGATTTCAAGGAATTTTTTCGTATATGAGTCTGTGAGTGAAACTATAGAGAAGGTATAACTGTCAATGTAACTCACTGATTTATCTCTAGACAGAATGTCACTGAAATTCTCCAAATCTGTTTTGTGATCCTTATTTAAAAATTAGTATTTCCCACAATCAAAAAGAACACGTGTTAACACCGGCGTCAACACGCTATAACCCATCATTTACAAAAAGAGGGCAAAACACCCTTAAGATGGAGTAATAAGAAAAGGTAATCAACAGCAACTGACAATCAAATAAATAATGCTGACCAAGGATGAGACACTGTCAACATAGAAGAACGAATATCATTAGTCTTTTATCTGTAACACATATAGGCGAAACTAGGCGGAGTTTATTCATTAAGTAACTATTTCTAGTCCAAGGAGGGTAACTGAGAAGGAATTTAGCAGAAAGAAAAAATACTCTATGAACAGATAGTTTCTGAGGTTTGCTAAAAAACTGGACAAAGAGAAAGGAGATGAGGTGCAACTAGGCTATTATAAATTCTTGCAAGATTTAATTTATCTATGTGTTTAATATTAGATACATTTGAAGCATAAGCAATTCTTGGTTTTTCTTCAATTTTTCAAGAAATAATTTCACAGTTTCTTTCATACTTGTTCCAATAGGCATTCCAAGGTAAACTAATTTTTGGAAAAAGGGGGACTTGAGCATTAGCTAAACATAAAAAGGTAGGGTCATTTGTTTCTGAAATATTGAAAGCTACAACACCAGTTTTTCTACATTGAAAGAAATTCCAATATCTATATATTCATTTTGAAGCTAGTGAAACACGTTTTCACATCCACTAAAAGCACTGCTTAAATTCAAAACCAAATCTGCAACAAGTCATTAATGACAAATTAAATCCACGTTAAATACAACTAAAATTAACAGAATTGTGGGCGTGTAAAACAGAGTTATTAAATAAATACGGTGAGGTAAGGCCACCTTGACCGACTCCTTTAAAAATATCAAAAAGGGAAGATCCCTTTAAACCGTGCCCTAAGATGATGGCACATATACAGAAGACATTTTACTAAATAAAAGTTTACCCCCCTTTTATATATTTCAAGTAAAACTTTGGAAAAATGCAAGAGTCGAAAGCTCGAGCAACATCTAAAGCATAAAGCACAAAGGATAATATGGGATCTACTTCTTTTTGCATCAGCAAGAACATTCGTTAAAGCGAAAAGGGCATGCTCACAGCTAATACCTTTTTGGTAACCAAACTGTTGGGGTAGGACATAACATTTAGAAACAATTTTATCTGAAATAACTGACTCAAATAATTTAAAAGTTGTACAAGAAACTGTTATAGGTCAGAACAAATTACACGCTGTAAAATGCTTTTTGACTTTTTTGGGACTGGGGTTATTTGACCAACTGTAAATTGATAAGGAACAACTACGTTTTCAATAGACATTTGAAAAAGTTGAGATAAATGATAAAAAAGAAAAGTACATGTATAATCAAAATCTCTGGCAGTAATTCTATCAACTCCCGCGGAACTTCTTTTCTTTAGTTTTTTACAATAAAACCATACATCATTTGGCTTAATTATAAATGTTGAAGATTCGTGTTTTTTCAGACAAGCACTTAATTCTTTCTCAAATTTTGATTCAAGAGCAGGATCAGGAGAAGAAAACTCATTCTTATAGTAGTTTATCCACTCAGGCTCATGAATATTATTTGCACGAATGTGTTCACAAGGGAGTTCAAATTTTTTCCAGAGCTTTGAAGGGTTCTCTGCAATTTTATGAGCATTTTTCTTAGTAAGATCAGCCTTATGTTTTTTTGACACATTATAATAAAAAAAACATTTAGAAAGTAGCCGAGTCTTAGCCGTAGCCCAGTCTTCGGCCTGCCGCAATCCTTCCACAGCCAAATTTTAGAAGATTCACACGCGGTTTTACGGGAGGGGTTTTCTGACCTGCCCTAAACTTGAGAGCCTCTCTTAACACGCTTGCACGGGACAGCTGAAGCTCCAGCACACTTTAATGCATGGTTAATTTCTGCTTGATATATGGTAAGCCCAATGGTTATTTCTTTTTCACTGAGGTCCGAGCACGTGCACAACGGATGAAAGAACATCTTTGTTTGATTTAATATTCTGTTGTATTCAAAATCAAACCTCTCGTGGTTAACTTTTTTCCCGTGTTTTATATAAAACCGCTTTTTATCTGGCTGTTTAGAGGCATTAAACAAAGCATTTATTTTCAACTTTATTGCAAGGTGATCTGAATAAAAGCCATCACTAATTACCTCAACAGTTTCACAGGGAAAATATGCAATGAAGAGATCAAGGTTAGAAGTCGCTGACAGGACACCAATAGGCGTGAAAGTTTCTGTTTGGACAGCAACTGAGTAGAAAGGGGGGAGGGAATTTAGAAGGAGTTAGGTTCTTGGAGATGAACGGTCTGTTAAGTCACAATTGAAGTCTCCTGCGGTCAAAACTCGAGTGTTTAGGAGCTTTAAAACTATCTTCACAAAAATCGCTAGCCTTTTGCAGGCCGGCCGTGGCACTCGTTCATTTTCTCTGGGTGAAATAAGAGATAAGAATTCTATGAAATGCTGAGTAGATTTTCCTTTTCAACTTATAAAAAATGTTCTTGCAGAAAGAAATATTTCTTTTTTACTTAAAAGTTCAGGAAGGAAAAGTTCACTTTGTCATTGATATTCCATGATAAGAGACTTAAGGCTCGAGCCATTATGCTGACTTAACTTTACTTAAAATTTTTTGGGCGACTAGTCATTTTAAGCTGTAACAGGGATGATCCTGTGATTTGCACAATGCATATTTTTTTGGGCCTTTGACAAGGAGATATTTTGGAGCCATGGTCACCACAGACTGCGCAAATAGCTTCATTTTAGGAGCTATTGGATATATGCCCATAAGCTTGACACTTGGAACATCTCACCAGGAGGGTGAGGTACTCAGCTATTTTTATCCTCTCATAGTCTATATGACTGGGGGATTCTTATGGCATTCATAAGGTCAACTTTGGTTTTAAATTTCAGTCGAAACGAGCTGATATTGCCAATCTGGTTTGTACTGACACATTTTGGAATCAGTGCGCAATGTTCATCGTGATTTATATTGCTGGGGACAAATTGAGCAATACTGAAGTGAGAGGGTCTCCTGATTGTTACAGAAAGAGATTTATCGCCGTTCTGAAAAACCCCGACAAGAGTTTCTGCGTCAGCCTTGCTAGCTGTTACAACTCGCCAATTATCTTTTCCAGGCTGAACCTCGACAATTTTAGAGCACTCTCTGCCACAAATTTTTTGCAAAACGTTTTTTTGCAAAACGAGGACAAATTTTTAAGTACCACTGCATATGAGGGCTTTGTTTCAGTAACTGTAGGAACAATCGAGGGGGCGGGAGGGTCCTATTTGATGAAATTGTCTAGTTTATCACAAACCTCTCTAGCTTTTCTGGTGACTAGCGCTGCTATGTCACCAGGACAGATATGGACTTCGTCAGGTTCAACTATCACATAGACTGGCAGCTCAACGTTACATTGCTCACAAAGTTCAAGTACCTTTAACATCTCGTTAATTCTGTCTTTGGCACTTTTTTTAATTGACACTCTATTGGTGTAGTCAGTATAAGACCACAGTATCTCTTTAGCCTTAATTATATCATCCTATTCGCATGCTGTACGACTTATCTCATCACTCTTACTTCCAGCTTTTCGAGCACGATTTGAAAAGTTCAGTATCGCATTCCAAACGAATTTTTCCGACGTAGATATCGCAGATAATATCTCACCAACAAAAAATATTATTAAAATTTGCAGCAAAAAACAAGATAGAGTAAAAATGCAGCACCATTACTGCATTCAGACACTACAGAAGAAAGCAATATAAATTTCTGAAAACTACTTTAAACCCTTTTAAAATAGTTACGCTAATTGTCCTAGGCCTAGGCTATATCACTCCTTAAGGAAAACTATTCCAGTACACAGGTCTTTTACTAAGAACCCCCAGTAAATTTGTAGTTTCCAAGTTTTCAACATAATCAACCTTGCATAAAAGTTAATATATCACATGATGCCTTTTTCATGCTCCTTGATAATTCAGTTACTGCTCTTGGAGGAAATTACATTACTTACTTACCTGTGCTTATAGCAGGATTCAAGCATCTCGACACTCTCTGGCATCCAATAGCTGCATCATGGTGCTAAGCCAAGAGTCTTGGTTGTTTGTGAGTACCTCAATCAATTTGAACCAAGACTTATCCCATCTTTGTCGATACTTCTTGGACCCACAAAGTGTTTCTAAGTCTGCCTTGATACATGTAAGCCATGCTTCCTTCTGCCCTCCATGTTTCTTTTTCCATCCTGGAAGAGGTGTATATCTAAGGGCTTTATTGACTAAAGTGTGCTGTAGGAGGCAAAGTGCATGGCCAAACCATCAGAGTCTTCTTTTTTTGATTATAGTGGTCAAATCATGATGTTGATTGCGAATTTTGTGGAGTTCATCATTGCTGACTTGATCACCAAGTTTGACGCCAATGATTCTCCTTTGACATGAATGGTCAAAAGTGTTGAGGGCTGGTATGTCAGTTGCTTTCAGAGCCCATGTTTCTTGCTTTACAGTTGGACAGACCAAATAAGGGCCTGTCATATCCTTATTCTTGCCTTCAAACCCACCAGCGTAATTTGCTATAGGACAGGGGGATGGCAACTCCTCTCCCTCCCCGCCCCCCAGCTGAAATTTAACAATTCAAAAATCTTGTCAAGAGAAAGATGGGCCTAAATAATTCAAGCATCACAGAAACAGGTCAGTTTCTCCAATATATCTTTTCTTTATGTTATTATATGGCCCATTTTTCATTTGGTAATTGCCACTTAACTTGGAAATTTGCTCCAGCTCCCCCCCCCCCTTCTTACCCGATTCTAGTTAAAATTTGGTACTTGATTTATATGTAATATTTTCCTTTCTTCTAGGATGCAGTAAATACATATATATCAGACAGAGAAAGAGGAAAGCCACTTATTAATGAATTGAAAATAGGGTAAGGTCTTTAATAAACTTAATATATGTTTTTACTTGTCCTTAGGACATAAAGTTGGAAAAATAGGTGATTTGAGTAAAGATGCAAAGGTTATCAACCTTATCAACTGATACAAGTAAATTTGCTAAAATACCTCCGAATTTTTTTAAAATTTATTAACTGATACCAATATTCTTCCACATTACTTTTACATCATTTAATTACTTCAGCCATTTACCCAATAAAACAAATTGAGCTAGTAAAATACCAGTGCTTCATGCCACTATTTTATTGACTCAGTTATATTTATCTAGTAAAAAGCCTCTATAAGAATGGATACAGTAGCTTGGATTGAGAAGAAAGGTGGCAACAAGCCATAACCTGAAAACACACATGTAAACTTGTCTTTTCCTGAATTAGCCTAGGTGATTTTTACCTATTTATTTAACTCTTATTGTTAAAGTTTTATTTTTAAATACATGTAAATATGGACACCAAGAAAGACTAAACTTTTTCGTCAATGAGATAATGAGACAATGGGCTCTTGGCAAACATAGTTACCTCTGGTTTTGAAAGAAATAGGTTGAGGCAGGTGGCAACCCTAAGACAGGCCCGGAGCGAAAATTGATTAAAGAAAAACGGATTTAATTTCTATAAAGCAGTGAACAAAAATAAAATATATAAACTACACTTTAACTAAAAAAAAAACAAGAATACTCCGAATATTTCGGCCCCACGTCCGGGAGTCTTTCTCAACGGAAAAAAAATTAAAAAAGTTACAAACCGACAATTTAAGACTTTTTTAAGACATCATAAAAAAATACCACGACAAATAAAACACCACGAAAAAAATATAAACAATAAAATAAATAAGAACAACTCACATCATAAAACAAAATTCCTGCACTGACGGTAATAACTTTAGAATAAAACTAAAGCAACTGTTTATAATGAAACTTTCCTCTGCCACATTGGGTGTATAAATGGGAATCTATTAAAAATGAAAATTATAAATACTTGCAACAAAACAAAAGCAGGTCACCCAACCCCAAATCCAATCAAAATCTTACAGATTCCAAACTAAATCACAGATTCAAAATTTTACAGGTTTGGTAATAAGGAGTTAACCAAAGAACAAAAGGAAATCCTTGAAAAAGGTATAAAATTTGGACTATCTCCTAAAAAGTAACGTTAGAAGAAATAATTTCAAAGATTGAGACAGGGATTCATGTGTTTTCAAAAGATGTTAATAATGTAGATGATTTAAGACTGGGAGTCGTAAATATTATAAAAGATTTTGGCAATTTTCAAGAAAACCTTAAGAACAAAGATACAAAAATTTTGAAATATTTAAAAAGATGATTCTTTAATAATAACGAAAGCTGATAAGAGCAATACGGTAGTAATCCTAGAAAAAGATGATTATGATAGTAAAATAGAAACAATTCTAAAGGATATTTCAACATACAAAAAACTTAACTCAGACCCAACTGCATCTCATGTTGCAAAATTAAGAAAGGATTTAGAAGACCTTAAAAATAATCAAAATATCACACCACAGATGTACTATAAGTTCCTTCCGAGGGGATCAGTTTGCCCAAGAATATATGGTTTGCCAAAAATACATAAAACAGGCATTCCTCTAAGACCTATAGTCTCAACAAGGAACTCACCAACAGAAAAAATTGAAAAATGGGTAACAATGACGCTTAAGCCTTTATTATATCTCCAAAAGTCTTATATAAAAAACTCAGAATTAAAAAAAAAGCTTAAAAATAATGAAATATCAGATGATTCTAGACTTTTTAGTTTTGATATAAAATCAATGTATACGCATATACCTTTCGATAAATTTGTATTTGTTTTATCCAAAAAACTTAATGTGCATAAAAGTGGGATAGAAGAATTATCTGCAGGCATTGAGATTGAAACTATATTAAATTTAATTAAAATAACTAGCAGGTATACTAATTATTTCAAATTTAGAGATAATTTTTACCATCAAGTTAGAGGATTAGTAATGGGAGGACCCTTAAGTCCACTGTCAGCAAATATTTATGTAGAGTATGTAGAAACTTTAGCTATTCACACATATTTTTGAAAACCTAAATTTTGGGGCAGATATATGGATGATGTTTTAGTTATTTGGAATTATGGGGAATCACAAATTGAAGGTTTTCTGGAACATTTAAATAATTAGGGAGGGGACTTAGTTTTTACAATTGAAAATGAGACAGAGAATAAGTTACCGTTTCTGGATATTTGGATCCATAGAACGAATAATGAACTAGTTTTTTCAATTTACCGTAAACCAACTAATAACAACCGCTATTTGTCTTTCGCATCAAATCACCCGATCCAAGTAAAAAGGGGGTAGCACTGAACTCCAGTTTATTTGAACTTTTTTAGAGTTTAGCTAAAATAGCCAATCAGAGTGTCATATCCATCCTTAGCTGTATAGAAAAAAACTTGTATAGGAATTCAAGCATATTGGATGCACAAATCTCCTTTTTGTTGGTGGATGATAAATATAAATCTAATTATAAATGAGACAGGCATTAGATAAATCTTGGCACTAGTTTTGTGAATGATCCTGTTATCAAGCAAAAACTCGATGGATTATAAGGAATAGACATAATTGACATTTTATTTTTGAAAAAACCCTCTTTCCATCCTTTATTGAAAGATTTTTTGCTTAATTAGAAACACTTCAATATCGAAATACCGGTTCAATAGGGACAAATCCTTTTATTAGACAGTAAAAACAATAACAAAATCTTTGGATATTTCAGTCACATACACAGTGGCTGTCCTCGGCAAATAATGTGGCCAAAACATCCAGAGATTTTGTTATTGTTTTCACTCTCTAATTAAAGGTTTTGTCCCTATTAAACTGTTATTTACGTGTCAAGAAAAGGCAGTGCGGTCTTCGAAAATACCAACATAGCACTTTAATGTTAGAAAGCTATTTTAACATTCAGAAACTGTTATTGAAATTTTTAAATTTTTCTAAACCTTGATAACGCTTTTCCAAAAAAAAATATGTCTAATGCTTTGATAATGAGATTCACAACTGTACGCAGTTCAAAAATAAGAGTACTATTGTCAAAAAAGGTTTTACTCAATTGCAATGATGAAGGTGTTATTTTAATAGCCACAGGCGGGGATTTGGGAATCTAGTTCCCCAATATCTGAATCTCTATATATGGAGTCTAACTGTCCCTTGTGTTCTAACAGCAGACAGTACTGGGCCCCGGCGGCTTCACTGCCGGGCCCCAGCTTGGGATCTATATATGGATTCTCATTATCCCTTGTGTTCCGGGTCCTAACAACGCTATATCATTTTTGGATCGAATTAATGACTGGCTTGTTTTTTTTTATCTTTTCCTTTTTTTAGTTTTTTCCTTTTTTAGTTTTTTTCTTTTTTAGTTTTTTCTTTTTTTAATTTCATCCTTTTTTTTAGTTTTTTTTCGTTTTTTTCTTTTTCTTTAGTTTTTGTCTTTCTTAGTTTTCTTTTTTTATTTTTTTTCAGTTTTTTAGTTTTTCTTTATTATGTAACATATATATACTAGCTGGTTCCCGGCGGCTTCGCTACCGGGCCCCAGCATGGCACTTGGCAGGCTTCTATATATAGATTCTCATTATCCCTTGTGTTTCTAACCGCAAGCAGTGCATGATTGACCCAGCAGGCAGTGTTGGGTCCCAGCATGACACGTGGCAGGCTTCTATATATGGATTCTCATTGTCCCTTGTGTTCTAACCGCAGACAATGCTGGGCCCTGGCGGCTTCACCGCCGGGCCCCAGCATGGCACGCGGCAGGCTTTTATAGATGGATTCTCGTTGTCCCTTGTGTTCCGGGTCCTGGCAACGCTATATCATTTTTGGATCGAATTGATGACGTAAATTGGACATTCCTAATCTGGCCCTTTCTCTTTGAGCCGCAAGCCTGGTTTTGCGTTGCTCTGGTGTTTCCTCCTGGAGTTCCCTTTTTGGTGACATTGTAGGATAATTATACACGCATCGCTTTTGTAGTACAGCGACACGCCTTCTTTTTTTAATATCCCTATTAGCCGCAAGCCTGGCTTCTTGTTGCGAATATGACGTCATTTATAGATTTTTATCTTTTATTACAGTTTTTTTCCTTTTTTTTATTTTTTTTTGTATTTTTTTAATTTTTATATTTTTTGACGTCATATTTTAGTTTGTTTCTTTTTTAGTTTTTTCTTTTTTTCTTTTTTAGTTTTTTCTTTTTTCAGTTTCTTCTTTTTTTTCTTTTTCAGTTTTTTACTTTTTTTAGTTTTTTTTAGTTTTTTCTTTTTTTAGTACGCTAAGGTTTAACTCTTTCTCACAACTCTATTTTTTAAAACAATAAAAACTATAGCGTAAAGAGCGATGCGTTGAGGAGGTGACAACCCTTTTAATATACGGAATAATTTTTGTTCGTTTTAAGCTGTAATGTCGCTCCTTACTTGCAGTTAAAAAATGTTTCTTTAAATTTAATTTCTGAATGTTTCTAATTAATGCCTGTTTTGATTTTCACTCACCGCATATGAATAATTAAAACGAAATTTGCATAATTTTTTTTTTTTTTTTTACTAAATGGCTATCTCATAGTTTTGATCGGACGATTTTGATAAAAAAAGGGTTGGACGTGGAGGTCTAGTTGCACTCCAATTTTTGGTTACTTAAAAAGGTAACTAGAACTTTTTTTTACGAACGTTTTTATTTGAGAGAGAGAGAGAGAAAGATGGGTTTATTAATATAAGTAACAAAACAAAACAAGCAAATGGCCCGAAGCAAAGCTTGTTTGGGCTTACAACCCCAATACACATACAAATAAAAACAATACGAAAAAGAAGAAGAAAAGGAAAAGAAAAAAGAAAAGAGAAAAGAAAAGAAGAAGAAGAAAATATTCAATTACCCTGCATTTCAATCGAAACGGAATTACACTTCAAAAGAGACAAAACAAAAAGAAACTAAAACCACTTGACCAGTATCGCCAAAAACAAAACCAACATCTTGGCTCCACTTGAGGTCCACTCAACTATCAAAACCATAAATATTAAGGCAAAATAGCTTTAATTCCCACCAAAATTCAAGAAAATTATCCATGTTTCTCAAAGTCGTAGGTAAACAATTCCATGCATGGGGTCCTTGAGATCTACGGGTAATAGCAAGCGGACGACGAATTATATCGGACTGTCTCGTAGAATGTGTGTGAATATCACTTCCTAATTCAAACATAATTTTAAAACATAATTGTAAACAATTTTGAAAATATTTATATATAAAGAGGCTCCGATAAAAAGTAATAAGTCCTGCTAAAGGCAAGATTTTGCATTCTATGTGCCTCTTTTGTACCGAGTCTTTAAAACCTACGCAACATAACACTCGAAGCGCTTTATTCTGCAAAACTATTTATTTATCTCTTGGGAAATATATACTGCAACTTTCTTAAAATGCCAACATTCCTAACGAGTTTAAGACTAATATAATCTATATGTTCTCTAAAGCTGAGACATTCATCAATTAAAACTCCTAGATATTTTGTACAATTTATTCTTAAAATACTCATATCAGCAATATTAAGTCTGTCTATCCAAGGGTAATAATTTAAGCTCCTACCATACAATAAAAAGCAAGATTTACTATAATTCAAATTTAACTTATTAAGTTTCATCCAATTTTGTGCAAACTCCAGACGAGAACTAATACGACTCAACAGCTGAATTCCTGTTTGTGCAGCCACAGTTATATGAGTGTCATCCGCAAAGCTGGGAACAATTACTTTTTCCCCGTCACATCCAATGTCAAGATCATACGAAATCATATTAAAAGCTCTACATAAATCATTTATAAAAAATAGAAATAACAGGGAACCAAGAACAGATCCTTGAGGTACCCAAATTTAACACTACTGACTTAAGAAACATTATCTCCCTAGTTTCTTTTAAAAACGAGGACAGTAATTCAAGAAATGGTCCTCTAAAACCGTAAATTTCTAATTTGGCAATGAGTATAAAATGGCCAACGTAGTCAAAAGCTTTCACAGTATCAAGAAAAACAGAAGCGACTTTCATACCATTATCCAACGCATCACTCACAAAAGTTGTCAAAAATAAAACAGCATGCTCAGTAGATAAACCCCTCCGAAAACCAAATTGATTGGGATTAAAAAATGACTTACTCTCCAAAAATTCAACCATTCTTTTAACTATCAATTTCTCAAACAATCTGGATACTACTGGTAATAAAGAAATGGGCCTATAATTTCCTAGTACATTTTTATCTCCACCTTTATAGACAGGAATAACTTTTGCAATTTTAAAACAACTTGGAAACACTCCAGTCCTTAAACATTTATTAAATAAATTCACTAAATGACCGGAAATAACAGGGTAAATATACTTTAAAGTTTTAACTGTTACAAAATCAGAGCCTGAAGCTGTAATTTTTAATTTTTCAATGTTTCAGAAAGCTCAGAAGCATTGATTGGCTTCAAATATGCTGAAACATCACTTGCATTCGATAAATATTTCTTAAAACTACCTTCATGCTCAGAAATAACTATACTTTGGACCAAATCCTTCCCCGCATTAGCAAAATGACGGCACATTCTATCAGCAATTGTACTATCATTATTTATACCGTCAGGAAATATACCATCATTATTAGGACTTACGACGGATTTTATAATTTGCCATGTTTTTCTAGGGTTACCTTCACAAGATTTAAATTTATTACGATAGGAATCAGCTTTGGCGTCACGAAGTAGTGTATTTAACTGGTTACTATAAATCTTGTATTCTGTTTTATCACTTACACTATTACTAGCCGCACACATTTTGAACAAATATCTTCTTCTAATAATAGCCTTTAAAAGAGCTCGGGTGATCCATGGTTTCTTTGGAGTTTCTCTACGACGAGTTACATTTTTACAAGTACTACAATCAACCAATAAACTATTTATAATTGAATACCAATTTTGAAACTTAGCATTAATATCTAGTTCATCACTATTTAAAAATTCAAAATTACATTTCTCTAACATTACTTTATAAAGAATGAGCACATTATTATCAATGATCACTTTTTATATCTATTTTGTGAATTTGTGTTAGGCCTAGTACCTTTACTAAAAAATTTTGAACATTTAAAAATATCCCAAAATGGTCATATACTTCATTTATTATCACACTTGCACTATGGTAACTGACATTAGCAAAAATATTATCAATCAACGATGCTGAATTCATAGTAACCCTAGTTGGGACTGTAATCGTAGGCTTCAACCCATAACTCAGCATAATATTTAAAAACTGGCTAACTTCTGTATTAATAAACAAATTCATTAGGTCAATATTGAAATCACCACACACAAATATAGGTAAGTTTCTACTCCTAATCATGTCCAACTGTTTTTCTAGTAACATAAAAAATTCAGTAATATTACTCGACGGAGGTCTATAAACAACAACCAAATAAAACACCTTGGATTTCTTGCTAACCTCTAATACCAAACTCTCAAACACCATTTCTTTATTAACCCTTAAATCATCTCTTTCTCTAACAAGTAAGTCCTTTCTAATGTAAGCACCCAGTCTACCATGCTGACGAGTTTCTCTATTCTTAAGACACAATCGATAATTACCTATTTCTAACAAACTAGAATTATGATTATGTAACCAAGTTTCAATTAGAGCTAGTATTTGAATTCCAGAAAACTTACATAGTTCATTTAAATGTGTTACACTGCTTTGCAGTCCCCGACAATTCAAATGGAAAACTGTAAGAGAGTCATTAGGCATCGATTCAGAAATATCAACCGGGCTAATATAGTGTACTGCTATTTTACTTTCCTCTACAACAAAATCATCAATCCCTCTACTTTCATCTACTAACTCCAAATGAGCCAAATTAAGTGGACTATTCTCAAGTGGACGCAATCTATCAAAATCTACAACCATTTTCAAAATCATTTAAACGGTACTGGTCAAGTGAAAAAATATCATCATAAATATCCAATATTATTCTTCTCAGTAAATCCCGGGACGAATGAAAGTTAAAAGAGCCTTTAGTAACTTCCTTCAAAAAACGGTAATAAATATAACCAACAATAATATGACTGAAATAACTATCCTTAACACAAGCAATAAGTGAATTAAAAGAAGGTAGATTAAGAAAATATACAAACAGAAAAAAGATACAAGCAATACTTTTCCTTTCAAATATCGGCCAAGGAAGGAATGAATTGCAAACTAACATAATTCTCAATATTTATTTACCGGATACCTACACAATATACACTCACAAACGCACCACGCACTCACACTAAAAGGGAAAAAAAGGGAAATTATTTACTTTTCTCTTTGACATAAATTAATCTTGACAACAAAAACAACATCTACAAACATACACTTAAAAGAAAAATATAAGCAAAGGGAAAAAGAACAAAAAAAAAAAACATTTACATGGACATACTACATAATTATAATTCCACTGTGGAACACCTCCTAAACACATTGGATGGCTTATTTCGGGAATTAATTGATCACACTGATAAACAGCTTTCACTCCATTTGCCCTTTCGATACGAATAACTGGCGGAACGGAATTCGAAACCCAAGACGATATACCCAGTGCAGTCAATTTATCCTTCATTTCAAATAACTTTTTTCGAGCAACACGAATAGAAATAGGTGCATCCTCACTCAAATGAATGTTAATGTGATTAGCTACTGACTTGCCTTTCAGCCGTTTACCTCTTTTTAATATATCTACCTTAGCATCAGATGACCGAAAATTCACTTTAAAAAATTTGTTCTCCTTCTTTACCATCACAATAGAGAACTCCGGTACTTCAGACATCTGCAGACCGTCCTCCCAATTTTTTTTCAAAAATGACTTTAGCCAGTGTTGCCAGATCGGACGGAGAGGATTATGCTTCCATGAGCCCAAAATTATGCTGTTTTGGACAGATTTATGCTACGATTCTATATTTTCCCAGGTTTCACGAAAAAGTTGACCAGTTAAGACAAGTCGAATTCTGTCTTATCTTAATGAAGGTTCTGAATAGAATATAATCTGATAATAATAGCCTAATAATTTATTCTTAACCCGCTAAGGGAACAAAAGCAGGGTATAAGCAAAGGAGGCAAAGAAAAAGGTAAAATAGCATAGAAAATAAGTAAAAAGGCTTTTTTTATGTCTAGGGGAAGGATCTTGGTTCACAATTTGGTTCACATTTTTCGTCTTTTTTCGCAAGTCGTCTTTCTTCTCCAAGTGGTTGGCGGCATTTGAAAAACATAGTGTCTTATATCATCATCAAAATTTTACTTTAGATACATTAAAAACAGAAGGAAAAAATGCGGTTCATGTTCAATGATCTCCTTCATCTTCGCTTTCGAATTCAACTTTTTGACCAGGGGGTGGGGTGGCTACGTTGAGGTTCTCGAAATTGTGGAGCTTGATCTGATTGTCTGTAGGGACATATTTGTAGCAAACTGTAGAACAAAATCTTTTGTTCTTAGCCGCGATTTTGTGACCAGCACGGCTTCAATACTTTCTTTCTTCAACCTATTCCACTTTTTTGTCTTGACATCACTGATCAAAGAAAAAATTCTTGCTGAATCTGCGTTCGAATGCGGTAGGGAGAGCACCCTCTCAGCGAGTTCTGCCAGATCTGGAAAAACTCTTTCGTCGGTAAACTTTCTCATTTCGCGTATTTTTCTCCACATCAAGTCTGTAGTAATTTTGCTCATATCTATCTTTTTGGAGTCACTAAAAGCATATAGCAGCTTGCGCCACTGGGAGTCAATGTCTGTGAGTTTTGGCATGAGACCTCACTACGACACCTAGTGACGGAAAACTGGTTCTTTCAGTTCCCAGGACCATCTTGGGATTTACAAACTGAAGGGACTTCAAAAAACGATCACCGTGCGAGATTCGCTTGAGCGTCTGTGTTGCTGCGGTAATGTAGAAACTTAAACACCTTTTTCGGAGAGTGCTCACGTCCTCAGGGGTTATTTTACCACTCTGCACTGATGTCAAAAGATATTGGGCACACTCATCTCCTAAAAAGACGTCTTCTAATGATCAGAAATGACTCGGGTTTGACGGACTGATCTTTGTAGAGTCTCTTAGAAACCTTTTTTGGATGAAGTTACTACATAGAGTCTTGATGGACTTTTCACACTCCAACTGCAAATCTCTGATTAGAATCTTTGCCGATCTGAACAGAATTCCCGGAGAGAGGTATCCTCATGGAAGGCAATGTAGCTCTCACCACAGGTTCGTTTCAAGAGACTATGTTAAGCTCATGAAAAGGTTTCCAATTTTATCGTTATTATCTCCTGTGATGTTAATGTTGTGCTGGGGCTCCACCTTTACCTCACCGAGGTAATGGTCAGCAGCAGGCTGACCATACACTCCGAGGACAAATTGCTGAATTTCACATAGCCATTCACTCAGAGTAACACAAGTTTGAAGAACTGGCTGACAGCCATCCAGAGATTGCCAAAACAAGGATGTTTCCCTAGTGGCACTGAGGATCCTTTAAGCTAGCCTTTGTCTTTGAGGAAAGAATTGCAATTCATGAAGTGTCTACCAAAAACTAAAATCCCTAACTGTAACTAGCCGCTAATGATAGATTTTGGTAGATTGGAAAACAATATCTGATAAGCATAAGCTTTTCACAAAATCTTTTGGAGTTTCGGCGATAGTTTGGTATCTAGCTGGTGTGTAGTAGCTATCAACCAGTTCTTGAACCATGAACCATTGGCTATGGTTGAAAGGGCTAGGCCTAATTGCCCAAAAAATTCTCTCATCGTTCACCACCAACAACAACAACATGAAACCCCTCTAAATCTCAAAATTTCATCAAAGAATCATCTTCACCAATCCAATCCAACCAATCACCACATGTGTTTAAATTCAAATATCTTGTGTGCGCTTTTCTTTGCCATAGACCACAGGATCAGAACAACAAAAAAATACCAGATGGTTCGTAGTCTGTCGCTGTACCGAAAATTTTACTTTAGTTTGGTCGAAAAATTCGATAAACCATCTTTGGTGTTCGTTTTATTGATATGACGTTATGAGTTGTTCTACATCGTCTTAGATTATGCTACAACTATGCTATCTTAAGGAGGATTATGCTTGGATGCTTTTGGTCCCTAATTATGCTACATTCCGCATAATTATGCTACATCTGGCAACACTGACTTTAGCTTCATTTTGGCTTTCACACGGAACATTCCACACAATTAGGTTGCTGTCATTAGATCTATATTCAAGGGACATTAGGCGGTTTTATAAATTAGATGTAGAATCCCTGAAGAAACGAGCCTCTTCCGAGACAACACAGAGATGTTTCTTGAGTTCATCAATTTCGCTTTTCACGCCAGTAACTTCAGCTTCAACACGATTAACTTTTGTGTTTAAATTTGTATGTCCAGATTCCACTGTTGAAATGCGGCATTCCAAAGTTTTTAATCTACCATCAATTGACTCCAAAACCTTCTTATTATCTTCCAAAACCTTCTTATTATCTTTTATAATTTCTAACATCTGAGTGAAATTATCAGCCAAAGATTTTAAAGATAACTCATCATTAGCTTTCGAAAACACTGAATTTGGACCACTTGATGCATCCGAAATATCAAACATGGAACGGTTTGATGGGCCATCATCACTTGATGCATTTTCAGTTCTTTTCTGCTTCTTTCTTTTCCCCGTATTTATGTAAAAATATACGAAACAATCTTACCGGAAAAAAAGTGTCAGATTATTATTCATGCCAGTGCCTACATTCAATGTATTATTCCCCAATCAAGGGCACGGCTAACACCGCTATATAGCACAAAGATCAATCCAGGCACTCAGAAACTATAGGCCGAGAAAACCAAGTATAAGCGTCTCAGAAACTATAGGCCAAAACAACCAAGTTTGGTCACATCAAAAACACATCCATAATCACAACTCTTAATTCAGGGGCATATACAAGCTATTGATCCTTTTCTATTTTCCCTTCTTCATTCAGTTCTTTTTCCCTACCTCACCTTGCCATGCAAATGACGAATATACTAATCTTGCCATACTAATCTATATAATCACCTTGCCATACTAATCTTGATATAATTCATTTCATCACACATTTTATGTAGGTACCCGGATTATGCTGTTACTCGTTCAAAGTCAAATTCATGTAGTATTACCAGTCAAGCTATTTCAATTCAATGCAAAATTTCCAATAAGTTATTATCCTCTGACACTAAATGATGTTTATAAGGGGGCTATTTAAACCCTTTCTTACAAAGAATCCCTTGTAGATGCTCCGAAATTGACGACCAAATTTATAATGAACTATGTCCAATCCAGATATACTAATCCAATTATGCAAGTTAGACTATATCAAGAAACCGGTTTTTCTCACTGGTAACTTTGAGTATACAGATAGGTGTTCACGGAATGAATGCTATTTCAGAACTGAAATAGTTCTGAAAGAACTGAAATTTATTAGTAATAAATATACGTAACTTACGAATTAACTTAAGCAACGAAATTCTATATTTGTATAGTTTTATTACGTATATGAGGGGGTTCTCCTCATCGTCAATACCTCGCTGTTGCACTAAAGCTTCAATTTGGTCCCGATTCTTTAAGAATGACCCCTGAATCACATAGGCCGTAGAATAAATAGTTATAATTTCCAAGAATATTATAGCGTAAAGAGTGAGGTATTGTGGAGGGAACGAACCCCCTTATATACGTAATCATTTATGTTCGTTTTAGGCTCTCATTTGGGTTATGTTCGCTTAGGTTCTCATTTGGTATTATCCAAGGAGAGTATGTGGGTAGAAATCATCCGAAAGGAATGTTCTGCAGGGAAGGGGGCATTTTCCATGGGGTATTTGGTACTTGCTCGTAAGATAGAGAACACCCAAGATGTGAAGTTAAGTTAATCCTAATGGCGTAAATATTTTGATAATCATAATCGCCGAAATACAAGCTTACGATAATAACAAAGGTAAATGGAAATTTTTCTAATTGGCTTACTTTTGAATAATTATTTGCTAAAACTTCTTTATTTTGGTAAAGACTTGATGATAAACTTATTATCTTGATTGTAAAATACACTGCTGTCAATAAATAACATCAGCTGTTATAATTGATTACACAAATCACTATTTCAATAAATCCTATAACTATGTACCTCGGGATAGTATAGTGGATACGTCTCTGCCGCTAGAATAACGGCAGTCAGGTTCGTGCCCTGCTATCGCGAGGAATTTGTCCGATTCTTCGATACGCTTCTTCGATACGCTTAATTTTTTTTTATTTTTGCAACAAACTTTCTTAAACTTAGAAAGAGCAATTTTACGAGGAACGTACTCGTGTAAGAATTGAGTGATTTCTCCTTTGAAAATTTCTAAAATTGCAGCCAAACATTTTCCCCCCATAAGATAAGAAATAACCAGAAACCTCTTAAGTGACCGTAACTAAAAGAAACAGAGTCTTAATAACAATGAACATATCAAATATCAAAGAATCAAATATTGATGATTATGTAAAAAATATATATACTAGCTGGGTCCCGGCGGGGATTTGTTGAAAATAGTTTTTTTTTTTTTTTTTTTTTTTTTTTTTTTTTTTTTTTTTTTTTTTTTTTTTTTTTTTTTTTTTTTTTTTTTTTTTTTTTTTTTTACAGACATAAAAAACTGGTCATTGAACAGAGCTTCCGCAATGCCCTTGCTAAACATATGCAACAGAATGGGGATGTTGATGGTGTTCGACAAATTGTTTGTTCATCCATAAACGCTGTTTCGGATGAATTTGGGACTAATAGCTTGCCAGCAAACCTTCTTTCAGATGCGATTGACTTACTTAGAGTGGATCAAGCCGAGGAGCTGTTTGGCTATGTTGAGGATCGTATTGATCTCTGGAAGTCTGAGGCTTATTTCGACACGACCAAAAACATAATTCTGAGAATGTGTAATGGTAAGGAGTCAGAAATGGCTTGTTTTGTCATTCTTCAACTATATTCTTTATAGTATATATTTATTTATTTATTCATGTTTTTATCTTTATCATTTATTTGATCTATTTTTGAATATATTTATTTATTAATTATTTTGAATATATTTCTATTTCATTCACGGATAATAAGTTCGGTGTATAAAAGGTAGACTAGCTTAAATACTTAGTCTTATTATTTAATACTTGGATATGCTCGTATTTATCTTTCAAGTTGGGAGCTGTGGGTTCTGGGCGCTGGAGGCTAAATCATTTATATATTTGGGTTCTTTGGACGTTGGGCTTTAAATTGGACGTTGGTCTTTACATAGACATCTATTTTTATGAGCTAATTAAATTTGCATTTAGGAAACACACGGCCATAAACACCATAGATTTATTATTTGGAAATCTACAATATGATTTTTTTTTAAATTTAATCCATAGATCTATAATCTATTTTGATGAGATTCTACATAGGAGGCCCGACCAAGGGAGGACCTTGTCCCTGGGGGTCCATAATAGAAGCTGGGGCACCCTCGCCCGGGACCTTAAATACAGGGGGAGGAGGAAGAAGGTCCCTCAAATGTGCACTCAACAGGGCCCACCGGCGTCTCCACACGTCGCGTGAGTTACAAACCTTCTCCCAGTAATGGGTTAAGCTGCATGGGGACGCAGAATACCATCGTGGGAGGATCTTCTGTAGGAGGACAACTGCGGCAGTGTGTAAGATCCAAATCTATGAACAACGGCCTCTGCAAAGGGCTACCTCGACCCTTTCGGTGTACATGCAAGAGTTTAGACCTTTGGGTGAACTCTGTTCCTACTTGAGGATTAACGCCCCTCTATGAGGGAATCATAGCCTAGTAAACGACACAGCATTCGCACGGTATTCTGATTAATGTATAATTCTTCTGGGCTTGGTATGTTTTGATGGGCGCTTTCGGGCTAAAAACCTCTTCTTCTAACTTATCTACTATAAGCTACCTCCCCATAGTAGCATGATATTTGCAGGCATAAATACATAATGAGTCGAAGGTAATGAGCTTGAGACTGTCTGTGAAGGATTTCGATTCTTATTGATAGAAGAGCATTGCTAAGTGCTGAAAACCATGTTGTGACCAAGATGGGCCCAGGATTGCACAAAGCCTCCATCCATAATGGAGGTCCCAGGGACTTCTTTCTGTCCGGTTCTACGGCGGCTTAAGTGCTTCGGTATAGACTTGAGAAGATATATTGGTCCCCGTCCTGCACTGGTATCCCGGATTATTGTTTTTCCTGAGGCCAAAATAACTTCAGTGATTTATAGAGCATGAAAATTGGAACTTGGAATGTTACGACGTTAAAAAATGATTATCGTATTGACATTTTGACTGACGAATTCGTACGACTCAAACTGGACTTATTAGGAGTTTCAGAAACTCATATCCCAGGGGTAGGAAGCATGAAATTAGGTGATATAGAAATTGTTTATTCAGGCAAGAAGGATAGGGTACATAGACAGGGAATAGGGCTCATGATGATTAAGGAAGCTGCTAGGTCTTGTTTTGGCTGGGAAGGTATTAATAATAGAATACTAATTGCTTATTTTATGACTAAAAAGTTTAGGGTATCGGTTTTAGTAGTATATGCCCCTGTAGAACCGACTGACGGAGATACTAGTGACTCAAATGAAGTTTACTTACAGTTACAGGAGGAAATAGACAGGGTCCCAGGTAGAAATATGGTGTTTTTACCAGAAAATTTTTGCGCTCCGGTCGGTCGAAACAGGGATAGATGGTATCCTAGACTAGGTAAATTTCGTGTAGGAAAAGAAAATCTTAAATGGCTACAGACTTTTGCAATTTTGTAGGTATAACAATCTAGTTATAACCAATGCTGTTTTTGGTCATAAAATCGCCCATAAGTTAACCTGGCATTCACGATGTTTGTTCATAAATGGCCCATAAGTTAACCTGACATTCATGTTAGGGTAGGGCAGCAAACCTTATTTATTATGTTATAGTAAACCGACGACTAGCAGGATCAATACAAGATACTAGGGTATATAGGAGTGCTGTTATTGATGTTAAAATTAAAGATCACTATCTAACAGTGTCTAGGGTTAATTTAAAGCTGAAATTTTGGTAGGGTAACTATCTCCTGGGAAGTTATGATTTTGGTAGACTCCAGGATGAGAATTTGAGAGAAACTCTCCGGGAACAGTTGAATAATGAACTTGATAGTTTAAAATTTGACAATGTGAAAGATGGTTGGAATAATTTTATGGAAAACCTTCAGAAACTGAATAAAAAAACAGCTTTTTTTAAACTGAAAGTAAGGAGCGATATTAAAACTTAAAACGAACATAAATCATTCCGTATATGAAAGGGGCTGTCCCCCCCTCAATGCCCCGCTCTTTACGTTCAAGTTTGACTCTTTCTCACAACTCTACTTTTTAAAACAATCAATTAAACTTCAGCTTAAAAAGCGGGGCGTTGAGGAGTGGACAGCCCCTTTCAAAACAGGAATAATTTATGTTCGCTTTAACTTTTGATGTCGCTCCTTACTTTCATGTAAAAAAAAATTTATCTTTTTTTATCTAATCATCCTTGAATCAAACAGAAATTACCCTGGATGTCCAAGATAAAACATCAGGAAATATATAGGTTTTGACAAGTTTGGGGTCTAGTTTGTTCTGTTTCATTCTGCTGATGTTTCCCAACTAGCGTAGAAACACTTCTATGGAACTTTTAATTAACATTTTAGATAATTTATGTTAATCAATTTTATTAATAACGTAATCAATTCAATTAATTGATTTAATAAAAAATTATTTAATCAATGAAAAATTAATGAGTAATGAAATTATAAGCGATTCTGAAATTATAAACGATTTTATAAACGAGTTTCATGGACTGTAGGCAAATTACTTTTGACTTCTTAGTGTAATTTTATTGTGTATTAAAAGTGGGCTTCTTACAATTTTCTGTGCCACTCTACTTTTTTAAGCCGTAATTGACTTATGATTAAATTAGGGTTAACCTAAGATTATTGGTTAGAAAAGAGCTGTGTTACTTAAAGAATAATTCTGTTAAAAAGTGAATTAATTGATTATCCTTCATCTTTTATTAACAATAATTCAAGAATTGCTGGCTTTCGAACTACATTGTTAAGGATAAATTAACTTTTGTGTATATGCTGCATTATGGGACTCAGCTAAGTATATAAGGGTTAATTTTAAATGACAATGCTTATTTGGGAGCTGTTTAAAGTTTGCTGTGTTGTTTTGATTATTACTCCACCATTGTTCCAATTTAAGATTATTTCATCTATATGACTGTTTTGGGATAACCTCAAAGGCTGTTTAATCATTTTAGATTTTCTCTCCAAGGGCTTGATTGTCACCTGGAAATGTTTGGGGGCAAAGACATTACTTTTAACATTAAACAGTAACGCTATTTGTCACCCATTTAAATTGTAAATTGTTCTCTCTTAATGGACGTGATCATGAGACAGCTCCTTTTTGTCAGATTTTGCTGTTTTCGTAAGACGTGTGTTCAACATTTCTGTCGGTCGTTAGCAACTATTTAGTATAGCTTTCAATATTCATATATATATATATATATATATATATATATATATATATATATATATATATATATATATATATATATATATATATATATATATATATATATATATATATATATATATATATATATATATATATATATATATATATATATATATATATATATATATATATATATATATATATATATATATATATATATATATATATATATATATATTTATATTGTATGTACATATATATATTTTGAAATATATGTAACCTAAGTTTTATGCATTTTCAAAACATGTACAATTTATTAGATTAGACTAACGGACGTTCTTATTAATTTTAGATTTGTTGCGACGACTTTCCAAATCTGAGAAGAACTTATTTTGTGGACGCATTCTTCTTTTCTTAGCAAGATTTTTTCCTTTATCAGAGAAATCAGGTAAATAGCTCCTATTTTGTTTTTTTTATGCAATATGTGTTTTGCATTTATTTTGTACATAGGTTTAGACAGATAGATAGATTTATTCAGCAATAAATTTAAACCGTGCACATCATTGTATAATATTAATTACAACAACATCAAATATTCCTCCTCCTCCCCAAAAGCTCACATTCAATTCATTTGAAAAGAAAAAAAGATACATGATAGTATTGCAGTGATGTTATGCATTTTATGAAATGTGTTGTATTCATTCAGCATTTTTCATTAGTATAAAATATGCCTAAAGGAAGGCCCCGCAAAAAATATACCAAGTTGGTGGCATTTCAATGGTACTAATGAACGAAAATGTAGGGGGGGGGGATTTCTTCCATTTTTTGTAATGAAGATGTGAACAACAGAACTAGATTGGGCAAAAAAACTTATAAAAGGGGGTTACGGCGACTTTGCTGTTTGGATAGATCGTTGACTAATCTATCCAAATCCAGTGTCTCCTCTTTTTCAATGGCCATAATCATGACATTACTGAGTCCGTCATTTCCCATTGTCGATCCCAGATAACCCTTCACATGCTCTAATGCCTAGAAGAATCGTTCATTACTGGCAGTGGTAACAGGTAAAATAGCAACTAGCTTTATCAGTTTTAGAACCCCAGAATGGGCAATTGGGGGGTTGGATAAAATTTCGGTAGCTCGGAGTAGATCCATTTTAAAAGGGTCACATTTTGAAAGAGCCAACTTTGCAAGGGAAAGCTGGGATTCAAGGGGATAGTCATCAACATCGAGAATCATTTGATAATCAGGTCGATATTTGCAACAGTTCAGACGAGCTTCAAGTTTTTCACTCAGCATTTGTCGGTGTCTCAGAAGGATGCACTGAGGTCAAGGAGCTAGAGCAAGAGCCGTCCATTAACGCGTTTGCCAGCAAGCTCGAATCCCTCGAAGCGTCACGGATATCACTGACTTCGAAGTTCTGGATTGATATTTTATATGGATGCTGTTGATTTACTGAAGTCTTCAATTGTGGTAGAAAGAACAGGCAACGGGAAACTTCAGCTATTCATTGGTGAACAGATGCTATGGTTCGTCGCATCGTCCAACTACCACTTGTACGCAAAATCCTGCATAATTTATCTCCAGAAAATAGCCAACCTTAAAGAAACAAATCCTTAAGAAACAATTATGTCTGAGTATATTGATCTCTGTTTTGGAACTAGTGTTTTGTCTCAGTTATGGGAAGCTATTTGACAAAATGTTTTTTTTTGTTGTTGCGGAATATGGGTTTTGCTCATTTTCAAAAACTGAGGTTCCAGGAATACTGGACAACCCAGTCTTGGTTGTTACCAACGCGAGAGGCTGCAAATGTTTTTCCATAGGCCAAATTTAATATATCCCTGAAGGCTGAACCTCTCCCCCAGCCTCGCTCTCTCTTAAAGCTTTAAGCCTCAAAGAATTCTTTTGACTTTAAGGATTTAGTTTCATGTTCATCAGCAAAAAAAGGGAGTAGAAATGACATATCTAATCTCATTTGCTGGTATTTACTCAATCAACATTTTTTACCTCAACCTCAAAAAACTCAAGTTTGTGATAGAGCTAGAGTGGCAAACTTTTTGGATGTTAAAATAAGCACATATTATTTGGTCGGGTAGTGAAAGAATCATTTGTTTGAGGTTTACCCCATTTATTTCACAATTTTCTAGAATCTTTCCCCCAACCTCACTCTCTCTCAAAGCTTTAAGCCCCACCAACTTTTTTGACTTTGAACATTTAGTTTCATGCTCATCAGCAATAAGGTTGTCCCTTTTTTCAGACTATAATGACACATTACCCATTCAACTCTTGAAAACTCGAGAAAATCATCAGAATTTAAAGGTAGAAGGCTGACAAAGGGTTGAGTTGATGCATATTTTGCATGAAACGTCGGTAAATCTGGCTCGTGAAAGGTCTATAACCTCAAAGTATGTAAATTTACCGGAGTCTGGTTGAACTGGCTGACTAATGTTGCGTTTACCGGTTGTTGAATTTGAAAGAGTATTTGAGACGAGTGGAAATGGCTTGACTTCTCTTGTTCCAAACGCTGGTTCTGAATTTTGGATACTTTGATTCCTGGATAACTTGTAAAGCAAAGAATTCGGCTGTTTTTTTGCTAAATTTTTTATTTGTTATCATTTCTCAGCTTTTGGAGTGTCTCGTTTGTCCCAGAATAAATGCAAGTGCTTTGTAAATCAGCCAACTGTCTGTTGAAGTTGTTCTGACTAGCAACTAATAATGATTAACACCTTTTCCATTATATGCAAAGTTGATACAAAAGAGGCTGAGTTGTATACGCTGCCTCACTGTCAGGATTATCAGAGACAGCGGGTAGCACAGCAAAAATTCAATCAAATCTGGCCTTCACCTTGGAAATAGAGCGGCATGCGTAAAACCAGCGATTTTGGACGGTCCTCTCAAGCTCCAAGACTTTTTGCCCACAAATACACCGGGATTCCACAAATAGTTCATTTCAAGTGTTGCTGCATGATATAAATGCGTAAAGTCCTTGCACTACAGAGAAAAAATCTGAAAGTTCGCTGATGTGTTTCAGACAATCAGTCAAAACCAACTGTAATCTGTGGGCGTGACAGTGTAAAAAACTGCATGAGGCACCTTCTCCCTACACTTTGCCTCAACTCCGTTGCTTTCCCTTCTCATAACAAATACGCCGTCATAGTATTGGGCAGCACACAACATCAAATCTACTGAAACACTTTTCTTTAGTTTCACAAATCGAGATTGATAAGCTTTCGGCGTCTCATATTTGCACGCGATTGCAGCCGAAAAGTCGCTCCACTACTTTTTCATTCGGTATGTAGGCCTACCTGGGTAGAATTGCTAATGGTTCTTTTCTAGAAACATCTTTTGTGTTGTCAGCAAGAATATCGTAGTAATTAGCTGATTTCACTTCGGAAATAATTTCTTGTCGCAAGGCATTTCCTATCTGTGCAACTGTGTTGTTTTTGATACTGATGGCTGCAATAGTGACCGAATCGGCGCTGTAACTTGGCCTTTAGCTTTTTGCCGCCTTTAGATATTTTCCCCATCAGTTCAACAAAATTAACTCGGTTTTCGAATGTTTCTGATTCATCATGACTCCTCGAAGGAAGACCCTGGCGGCCAAGAAAGCAAATAGCGCGATAAACGCACTGCACATGATATCTATTTTCCTAAGCCTCTTGAGATCTGGACCGACTTAAGCCATTCGCCGCATATCTCAAAGTGTCAGTACTAATTACCTTAAATTTTGCCCACGCTAACACGCAATTCCTATGTCTTTTACTACCATCATGCTGCTTCAATAGACTACAACTGTTCTAGACTTTTGTTGTAGACTACAACAAAAGTCTGTCTCAATGACAGCCCTTTTTCCAGCAGTTTCCCCAGCCCTTGAAGCCTCCCTAGATAAATGGCAGCAAGCAAAACAAAGCTTAGAAGTTTATGAGCATTCAATCCTTTCGCTAAGTCTTAAAGCGCAATGAATTTCCTTCCGTTAGATGTGGAAGGCGGATATCCCTCAAGGATAGGTTGAGCTGGTTGGTCGGGAGGCATCGTAGAAATCCCTGAAAACCTGAGAGAAATTCGTAGAAAAAGCTGAGGGAAATTCTCGACTGCTACAGGAACCTCTAACGGATTCAGGAATGCAGATCACTCTTTCATGTTGATCTGGGTGATTTATTGTTCCGCTTATTTTTGAAAGATTGTCATACGCAGGTGAAATCCTGTCCAGTAACCTGGCACCTTGAGCTCTGATATTATTGCCAGTTTCTTGTACTGAAGTTTCTTCATTTTTCTTCTGGATTTTCACCGCAATGTTTGTTGTCCCTTTTTACTCATTGTTTGATTACAGATTCGCAACAGCAAATCACAACTGCAACAACAAACTGACAAGCTGGCGCCTAATTTTAGACTGAACCCTAGTCAGAGATCATGACAGCGGGTCGAGGAGCTGTTTTACACATTTCAAAGCAAGGTTGTCTTCTATCGGTTCTTTTAGGATTCTCTGGTATGAGGACAAAAGTAATATTTCCAAACAAAGTCCTTGAAAAGTGACTTTAAAAAATAAACAGTGCTATTCAATGGCTCTAAAAAACAAAAGCACGGGGTTGAACAGTAAAAGCGACCGGTCATTCAGTCTCGTTAGTTCTATATAGCACATAGCTAAAATAAAAAAAATATAGCTATCAAAATGAAGTAACAAGGTCATTTTCCAAATCTAGAGGGGTGCCCCCCTAGATTTGGCACCAGTGTGGTCTTTTAAGCTTACTTCAAGTGAATACAATTAAAATTTTGAATAACAAGATTTAGAAATCACGAGGGGGGTATAAGGATTATAGAAATGCCTAGGTTGGGCATGGCCCAAAATTGGTTGGGAACCACTGCCCTAGAGCATATGATATTTCATTTCTTGCATGAAATTATTAAAATTCCTATTTAGAAAAAGCGTAAACACAGAACTCTACACTAAAAGTACTATAGCGAAAACATTTTATATTAGATACATTGAAAGGTTAAGAAAAGGCTAATTCGACGGCTAAAGACATGATAGGTCAACTATGCTTGGGCCCGCGATGAAGAGTCAAATCCTGATAACTGTTAATCCAGCCAAAATAGAAGTGAAAAGCTGCTATGGATGTCGAACAAAAATTTAAAGTAGCAGTTGTGTTTCCTTTATATTTACTAGTAGTCATATAATAAGGAAATTCAGATGCCCTTCTCTCGGGGTTGTTTGAATTTACACCCTGGACTGGCAGGTGTCTTACCAAAATATTGTACGTTTATGAATTTTATTGTTTGTCAATGAGTTTTATTGTTTGTGCGATCAACATGGGTTCCTTACCTGTATTTTTCTTAGTTATATCTGTACACGGGGGAGGATATAGAAAAATTGGAATGGAAAGTTGAAAACTTTGGCCTAAGAATTTAGTATTTTCATGTTTCAATGCGGGTGTTTCTTATAGAAAGATCAATTTCATAGTGCTTTAGACATAAAAGATTTTGTTTGGCCGTAACAATTATGTAACGAGTAATGTATGTGAGGAAAAAATGGGCCTAGTAAAGAGAAAAGGAGTAGAAATTAATTGACACAGCCGTGGTGGAAACTTAACCTCTAAATTCTTATTTTAGCCAAAAATTGTGAGAAAGTGACTCTCTTTAAAGAAGTAACCCTCTTCCCCCCAACTCCCCTAAAGAGAGCGGATCCTTTCCGGTTATGTCAATCACGTATCTAGGACTTATGATTATTTTTACCGCCAAGTTTCATCCCGATCCCTCCACTCTAAGCGTTTTGTTTGGCCGTAACAATACGTAACGAGTAATGTATGTGAGGAAAAAGAGGGCCTAGTAAAGAGAAAAAGAGTAGAAATTAATTGATGGAAACTTAACCTTTAAATTCTTATTTTAGCCAAAAATTGTGAGAAAGTGACTCTCTTTAAAGAAGTTTCGTTAAACTTAAAATCAAGCTGTAGCATAGCTTTTCATCTTCATATTTTAAGCCTATAATAATATTTGTAAAAATCTAAACTTTTTCTGTCTTAGAAGGTAGTTGCGTCAAGTAGTGAATACTTTCAGAAATATTCCACAGGTTAAACTATGTCCGATAAATGCTTTTATAGTATGTACCTCCACCTATTATCCCTGCAAAGGGGACCGAACTTGATGGAATTAAATCATTTACGTTATAAAAACAAAACTCGCAGAATTAGGTCTATAGCACAAATAAAGCCCAAGGAAAGTATGGTTAGGTTACTAACTATGTTAAATTTTGTTTTATGAGGTTCTAAATAACTCGGAAAAATGCGTCTTAATATTGGAAAACAATCTGAATGTGGCTTTAAATCCTACCCAAATAATTAGAATTACGTTTCAAAACCTAGAGTAAAAAAAAGGCTGACTTGAGCCAAAACTAAAGAAAAACACATTATTTTCAAAAGACGAATAGACCTATATTACGCCATGCTCTAAGCCTTGGACATAGGGAAGGAGCGCAAAATGTTGCTTGAAAACTGATTTTCCAGGGCATAATTTTGGCTCTGAATTCATTCCTGAAAGCTTCATTCTCCTAATGCAACTATCTTCCAAGATACCAAAAGCTCCTCCACTGGAATTTTGCCACAATTTCACCATTTTCTTCTTCTTCTTAAAGATCAACTTCAGTTTCGACTAA
Organism: Artemia franciscana; assembly: GCF_032884065.1. Classification (NCBI taxonomy): domain Eukaryota; kingdom Metazoa; phylum Arthropoda; class Branchiopoda; order Anostraca; family Artemiidae; genus Artemia; species Artemia franciscana. The sequence continues at coordinate 13,699,697 of NC_088875.1, read as the reverse complement.
AAATCATGATATAAAGAAGGCTGTTGGAATAGGGCTATTTAGCTGTGTGACGGAATCAGATGGCAGCATTGTTCTTCGTCAGTACAGATGCATGGGAATTACAACATCTTGTAATTAAAATTTTTGCTAAGAGGAGTTCTGCCATTTTTTAAAGTTTAGTCGAATAAACAATTATTTTAAGTCAAAAACCATAAATTAATAAAGAGTATATGGAGCAGCTCTACTTCAAAGTAAATAATTTCCTAGTCTAACTTGCTTTTCTATTTATAAATTAAATTAAAAGATTTCAACAGGTAAATGACGGTCACTTTTTATTCCATCAGTCATAAAATAGTTAAAAGTTTTATCTGCAATTTGTATGCATATATATTTTACAATTATATACAAATCTGTATGTGTCGGTACAAAATATATACGGGAATCCGCCTGGGATTCGATTTCCACCGCCGCAAGGTAGGGTGACAGGCTTCCTAGCTGTCCCCAAAGAGTATGTACAGTAGTGGAAACTGGTGCTAGTGTAGACAAGAAAAATAGAAAAAAGCAGTGAATTGTGGATGGAATTGTTGATTTTTTTTTTCGATACCAGTGCCAGTTTCCACTCTCGGTAGTTCCCTGTGCTCTTTGACCTGGCCCTGTAAAAATAACTCAGAAATTGAAAGGTTGAAAGTAGCATGTTGATACTCTACGCACCATCAATTGTTGTTGAAGATCTTTATTTTTTTTTTATATTTTCGTTTTTTACTTCAAGATTTTGAGCTAATGGCCATTGCACTGGATTATTTGTAATTCCCTCTCCTTGCACTGATTTCCTTTCTCATTTGTCTGTAGGATCTGGTGGATTGGCACTAAATTTAGAGTTTATTTCAGGATTAAACATTGTTGGAGAATTCAATTTAGATAACATCACCACATTCGCCGATTCTGATGATGATGAAGTCTTGGGCAGTGCAGATGACGCTCCAAAAGAAGAAAAGTTCGTAAATGGAAATGTCTACAAAACTTTTTGGTCTTTACAAGATTTTTTTCGGAATCCTAATAAATGCTATACTTCAGTTGGTTGGGAAACTTTTTCAAAGGTAGTTCTAACATGAAGGAATCCGTGTTTAATTAAGTATGTGTTTTGTGGTGCTCTTTACGTCCACCAGCTGATCTTTACAATGGTGTCTGATACAAAATTGATTCTCTATAACCTGGTGGATTTCAATCATTCTTGTTGAGTGCTTATGGCTGCTTAATTGTGTTTGTGCTGAATTGCTTTTTTTGTCATCTAATATCTTATCAGGTAATGATGTCTTCAGTTAAAGTGGGAAAAATCTAACTTTTGTAACCAAAGTCACCATTAATTCATAATGTGCTATATTTTTGCAAAAATAGTCACCTTGAGGTATAACTGAAGTCTAAATGTGGTATAATTCGTTGAAAAGGTATTAGTAGTCTCAAGAAGAACACTGTATTTCAGGCACTTGTGAGCAGGGGGAGGGGAGGTGTCAGAGTTACATATCCTTCCTCCTTCGAACTTGAAATTTATGAAGTTAACTCAGTGATTTCTGGTAATTATATGTTTAATTTGCTATTTTTTGAAGATGTGCTACTAGCAAAAGAGAAACTGACAAATTTTAAGTACAGGGAGTGGGAGGGCGAAACCGTGTATCTAGAAGGCTCCCATAGACAATTGTAGTATTATTTAAATTGTTTATATAATGTATGATTAATATTATTTATGCTATATCGTATTCTTTATAATATAATGTTAAAAAAACCATAAATAGAACTACAAAATATCATGATTCCAAAGAAAACATTTCGTCAAAATTTTAATGATAATTACAAAAATTTTCATGATTAGAAAATTTTCACTGCGTTATTATACATTTTATTCTGATTAAATCTCAATATATTTCTAAACTATACTCACTGAGTAGCCCCATATGTAGCTTAGATAATTATTCGTGATTTTTATCTTCTCCTCTTGTCCGAGTACTTGAAAATAAACTCTTCTCTTTCTTCTTCTTCCCTTATTATTCTGTTTCAAAAAACTAAACAAGCCCCAAGGACGATGTTTGCCCCGGATTTCTGCACCCGGGGGTGCAGGAACTGAATAAAAAATGTTCAGTTTTTTCAATTGCTCTTCGTTTCACATTTTTTAGTACCTGTAGGCTTCTTTAAGAGTTTTTTTTTTTTTTCAATAAGCCTCTTACAAAGGGTAAAAAAACAAAGAAAAACAAGAGGATTTTATAGATGTGGTTTTTATATCCGCAATCCAAAGGCTCAATAAAAAAACAATGCTGGATAAAAATAGCTTTATTATAATTATCATTATAATATAATATATATTTATTATCATTTGGATAATAAATAGATTTATTATCATTTGGACTGTTAATAGTTCATTAAGCTCTTAATCTAATGAAAATGGAAGTTAAGGTCACCGTAACTGTTAACCGATTTGTTCACCATACCTCAAGTCTATTTTGTTTTTTAAGCTGTACGTCAGCGGGACAACTGCAGTGGTCATCCTTGGGGTTTGTTAGTTTTTTTTTAAACAGAATAATTTGCTTCCCTTATTGTGTGTAGTTATTGTCAAAAAGAGAGGCATATCATTCTTTTGAGCCCTTTGGTAGTACATTGGATTGATGCTCTGCTCGACAAAACTGGGCCCAGGGATCAACCCCCACTGCTGCAAGATTGGGTGACAGCAGGGGTGGTTTTAGGAGGGGAAAATAGGGGTTGCCCCGGGCGAAGAAATTTTAGTGGCGCAAAATTTCAAATAAATAATCTAACGGTTATAATCATTTCGTAATTTTTGGGAATTTTATTTATATTAAAATAAAGTAAAGGGCGCAGTTAATAAGTAAAAATAATAAATAGTTATTAACTCATTGATGAAATAAAAATGAATTAAAAGACAACAAATAATTAATAGTGATTAAACAACTGAATAATTTAAATACTAATTTAAAAATAATCAAAAAATATATTATTAATTAATTAATTAATCATTCGGAAACAATTTCGTTAATAAATGTATTTTGTTTAATTTCGCCTGAGAGTTCTGTGAGAGACGAGGGGGGTGCTAATCAAGATTTTGTCCCGGGCACAAGAGAGGCTAGAACCGCCGCTGGGTGACGGGTTTGCTACTCGTTCCTATAAAAAAAAGACCCACCTATTGAAATGTCGATTTGACACCCTATGTGCCCGGAAAGGCTCTGGGTGATCTTTATCCCCATTTTCTTTTTACTTCCTGATTGGTTGTTCTGGTAGTTAGCACTTTCCAGAAGCCCTAAAATAACAGACCTAACATGAGTCAAACTTCTTTCATCTACATATTATTTTTTTCTACAGGGTGCATCTGAGATATTCTCCGTTCTGAGTGGGTTTAAGCTAGAGCAATCTCGCGGTAAGAAGCGGAAGAACGAGTCTGATGCCATGGACACAAGTGAAATCTCCATGGATTTTGTTCACTCTGGAAAATATTTGACAAAAAAAGAACTCTTTGATTTAGAATTGAATGATCCTAAATTCAGGAAGAATATTCTTCTGCAGTTTCTAATCTTATTCCAATATTTACAAGTGCCGACGAAATTCAAAACGTAAGTCCCATTCTTATATTAGTCTCTTAGTGTGTATCAAGATCTACTGACTACTGTGTATCCTTGGCTCCTTGCCACAAGATAAAAGACATGTGAAGTGGTATTTCTTTTATAAAAATAGGCCGAAAAAACCTCAAAGACAATATATTTAGCTAGTTCAAACATAACTAAAAATAATACTACTGCTTACTTTTTCCATGTCCCCGATGTATATAATCTTCTTCAGGACCCCCCCCCCCTCCTCCTCGGAGAAAACTCATGAAAACATTAATTATCATTCCTGAATCAGCTACAAATGTCAATTTTTTCTCATAAGACGGTATTTTTAGAAATATATTTTTAAACTTTGGTTACTATGACTATTTTTAGCCCCTTTAAGGGCTCAAAATAACCTTGGCCCCTGAAGCAATCATTGAATTTGGAAAGAAAATAAAACAAGACATCAAGTGATATAAATTTACTGAATGTAAGTTTCCGAATTTCCTAGTACAACACCTGGAAGTATATTTACTTTCCATGCGGAGCTTAAAAGATTTTGGAGAAAATATTATTTGAAAAAAATTTGGAGTAAGTGTAGAAGGTTGATCACCGTCAAAATTTTGACGGTGACTTTTCTAGTCATGTCAGCAAGGAACCATAATTTCTAACAATTTGGGAACTTGTCAGTTGGAAATTGTCATTGGAAATTAGGGATGAATGTTTTGAAAGATTATTGTGATAGGTTATAACTATTTCAATCAGAATGTTTAGTAAAACAGTTCAAAATAGGGATGAAACCTTTTAATTGACAGTGAACTGATATATAAATTTTTAACTGGATATTTCGAACACATATACAGTGTTCATTATCAGCAGTAAAACTTATTGCTGATGAACACTGTATATGTGTTCGAAATATCCAGTTAAAAATTTTTGTATCTGTTCGCTGTCAATTAAAAGGTTTCATCCCTATTTTGAACTGTTTTACTTTCGTCATGGAAAGGCAGTGTGGTCTTCGAAGCTATCTAAGAATGTTTAGTGGACAAGTGCTGCGCTTTTTTATGTTCTTAATTTTTATCCTTACGTCCATGGGGAAAATAACAAGAGGGTCGAGAGAGCACCCTATAAGAAAGTACACACTATTAGAGGTTCAAACCCCAAGAATGTTATTGCATAGTACGCTCAGTCTACTCTTGCGGCTCTAGCCCCCCCCCCCCCCCCCCGTCAACATATACCAAATTCCATAACTGACATTGAGACAAGGTGAATATGCTAACCGATTAGTTTTTGTATGCTCCTTCAAAATATATAACAGTTAATTCACCCTCAAATTCACCCCCTCCCCCCTTGATAGTCCCATAGTAGGATAAGATTTATTGCAAGAAAAGCCTGCGGGCCATAGTAACACATAATACAGTCTACAAACAAGCTCAGCAACAAAATACAACTTTAGATAATATAAATCAAAACAATCAAAAAGACCAACAAAAGAACCACAAAATGCGCAGAATACAGTCTACAGACCTAACTCAGGAACAGAATCAAACAGTTCGTGGTAACGAACTGTAGTAAGGAGCGACCCGGCTCAATAGTAAACGAAACTCTAAAAAACGGAAGTTTCATCAAATTTAGTATTTGTCATCAGAAGTTACGAGCCTGAGAAAATTTGCCTCATTTTGGAAAATAAGGTGAAACATCCCGTATAAGTCATAGAATCTTAACGAAAATCACACCATCGCATTCGGCGTATCAGAGAACCCTAAAGCAACTATTTCAAGCTCCTATCTACAGAAATGTGGAATTTCGTATTTTTGTCAGAAGACAAATCACGGGTGCGTGTTTAATTTTTTTTTTTTTTTTTTTTTTTTTTTCCATGGGTCATCATATCGACCAAGTGTTCCTAGAATGTCGCAAGAGGGCTCATTCTAACGGAAATGAAAAGTTCTAGTGCCCTTTTTAAGTGACCAAAAAAATTGGAGGGCACCTAGGCCCCCTCCCACGCTCATTTTTTCTCCAAAGTCAACGGATCAAAATTTTGCGATAGCCATTTTGTTCCGCATAGTCAAAAACCATAATAACTATGTCTTTGGGAATGACTTACTCCCCCACAGTCCCTGGGGGAGGGGCTACAAGTTACAAACTTTGACCAGTGTTTACATATTATAATGGTTATTGGGAAGTGTACAGACATTTTCAGGGGGATTTTTTGGTTTTTTTTTGGGGGGGTAGGGCTGAGGGGAGGGGGCTATGTGGGAGGATCTTTCCTTGGAGAAATATGTCACGGGGGAAGAGAAATTAAATAAAAAGGACGCAGAATTTTCTAAAACTACTATAAAAAAAAAACAAAGAAAAAATAAACATGAAAAAGTTTTTTCAATTGAAAGTAAGGAGTAGCATTGAAACTTAAAACGAACAGAGATTATTACGCATATCAGGGGTTCTAAAAACACTTTAGCATAAAGAGCGAGGTATTTAGGAGGAGATAAATGCCTCGCTTTTTATGCTAAAGTATTTTTAGTAATTTCAACTATTTACTCTACGGCCTTTCTGATTCAGGGGTCATTCTTAAAGAATTGACACAAAACTTACGATTTAGTATAAAGAGCGAGGCATTAACGAGGGTACAAACCCCCTTATATACATAATAAAAATATAAGAATATAAAAGTTTGTTACGTAAGTTAATTCGTAAGTTACGTATATTTTTTACTAATAGAAATGTTCGTTAAAAATTAAAAGTTATAGTTGGCTTTTTATATAACCGAAAAATTGGAGGGCAACTAGGCCTCCTTCCCCACCCCTTATTTCTCAAAATCGTCCGATCAAAACTAAGAAAAAGCCATTTAGCCAAAAAAGGAATTAATGCAAATTTCATTTTAATAATTTATGTGTGGAGAGCCAAAATCAGACATGCATTAATTCAAAAACGTTCAGAAATTAAATACAAAAAAACTAGTTTTTTTACCTGTAAGTAAGGGCCGACATTAAAACTTAATACGAACAGAAATTACTCCGTATATGAAATGGGTTGTCCCCTCCTCAACGCCTCGCTCTTTACGCTAAAGCTTTTAATTGTTTTAAAAAGTAGAATTGTGGCAAAGAGTCAAACTTTAGCGTAAGAGCGAGGCGTTGAGGAGGGGACAACCCATTTCATATACGGAGTAATTTCTTTTCGTTTTAAGTTTTAATGTCGCTCCTTACTTACAGTTAAAAAAAACTTTTTTTTTTATGTAATACAACTATAGAACAACAATAGAGCTAACAAACTATCCGCTCAAACATTGTTTCCCTATGTTTAATCCCTAAACGAAGAAACTTGCACAACTGTTTAATAGCGCATGCGTTCCTCTCAGCCATCCACTCAGTTAGCCAACATTCACTCCCAAACTTTCGTCCAAAACGTTCCTTCCGCAATTCAGACAGTTCTTCACACTTGGATACAAAATGAAACAAGTTTTCATTCACGCATCCACTCATAGGGCAAAAGTAGGGTCCAGCTGCCAGCCTAAACTTTCCCAAAAAATTACCAACTCTTTAACAAATCCAACAACTCTTACCAACAACAAATTCTTCAAATCCTCTTTATTCAACCCAAATTTGAAATAAGCCTCCTCCCCCCAGCAATCTTTAGTGATTTTTAGCATATTTAATTCCGTATTTAATTCAAGAATATCTGAAAATTAAGAGAAAATCCCAAACGATAAAATTATTTCTGTTAATATCTAGTATATTTTTGGTTAATCAGATTATCCTATTTCCTTCCATTTTTACAGGCTTTTAAAACAATTTTAAATAATATTTTGCTAAATTACGCTCTCAATCAAACACGGAGATAAATTAGAGAACTGAGAGGATTACCGCTTTAAGATAGAAGCTAAAAGGTATGACTACAGGAATTACGGCAGACTGATGTGTCAGTCTGCCACACAGAAATTGATATTTTTGCTTATCGAAATTTTGTTTTATTGAAATTCTTGTTGAACGACTCATATTTGATCTACATTCAATTGTAAGTCCTCGGTAGTATAGTGGTCAGTATCCCCGCCTGTCACGCGGGAGACCGGGGTTCGATTCCCCGCCGGGGAGGTCTTTTTTTATCACGGGTTTCTTCATTGCATGCAAGTTTTGATAAACAATGATTTCATTATTTCTTATAAGATTAAATAGTTATAAAAAAACTATTTTTTCATGTTAATTTTTTCTTATTTTGGTTAAAATTCTAACCTTCGTGATAGCGAGCCATAAGTAAAGTATGTCTCCTGCTAATAGTAATTGAAACTAAAAGAAAAAGGAATTTTGAACACATAATATACATCAAAAGATTCAGTTTTTTATGGTTTCTGATCCAAAGAGGGCCGAGAAGTTATCGAATGAAAATTATGAGATAGCCAATCGATTTAGAATCATAGTAAATTATTGTGCTTAAAAGTGCTTTCCTTTTTCAAGGGCAGTAATGCTGCACGATGGCGCATTAGTTCCTAAAGACGCACATGGTCTATATCAAAATCAACGGTTAAAAATAGGCAATTATTTTAACCCTTCTTTGAACTCGGTTGATTCTATTGAGGCTTGATAAAACTATTTACAGTGGTAGGCTGCTTATGGATCTCTTTGTGCTTAAGAATTATCCCCTAGAACCAGATTTCCTAGAACTTCCCAAGGGTTTATTTCCGGGACGACTTAAAAAATAAGAACTAAATATTCAAAAAATAGGGTGTTATTTGGATGGAAATTGTTCAGTTAAGTTCAACATGTATGAGTATCTTAAAGCCACTATCTACATAACATAAAATTTCTTATTTTCCGGAGAAAGATGACCGCGCAAGTGACCATCCATAGCCCGTAGTCATACATCATGCAATTTATAAATTTAGCGCCCTTTTTAAGAAGCAAAAGATATCACACCACAGGAAAGTGTCACATTCTGTCATTTTGGCCCGAACAGGGCCAAAATTCTATCGCGCAAAATTTTTTAAAACTAGTGAAGGGTTATTATATAGCCTCCCTGTCTCAGAGCTCATACTTGAATGCAATATACTACTCGTTCTTAAACATACATGCAGTCTATGGAAAACAAAAAGCTATTATCGATTATCTAGTAAGACTAACCGTTATAAAGTATTTCATAGCGGCACATTATGTATTAGGGGATTGGTCAGTAAACCTTCAAATGGGGAGGAGTTACGTAAGCTCCAAGAAAGTGCTCCAGCTCCATGTTTTCAAACTCACTATGACAGGTGGCTCAGACAATTTGAATGAACGTTCAGATGGCTGCAGATTTAACCTTTTGTCTCCCTTCATTAGGAATATGTATATTTATATAAATTAACGAAGATGCGATATAGCGGGCAATGTGAGTGCTCAGTGGGGGATAGTTTCCCACTTATTGCGGATACGATAGTTTAGTTTTGAATAATTATAGTTTTTTTTCGAAAAGCAAATGCTCTAAAGGAATTTTTTCTCGAAGCATTGTTCTGAAGAAGTTAAACATTGATTCAAAGAGCTAGATTTGAGGAGTGGTGCCCCTCCCTGTATTCGCTGTAATCGTGGGCTATAATATTATAAGTGGGCAGAAATTAACTATAAAAGACGGGTTTTTTTTATATAGAGCACATATTCAATGTGAAGGAGCTGGGTGCAGGTGCCCCGATGAAAATCCAAAATTCTAACGATTATTTCTATTGCTGTACCTCCTTAAACCTTTTTTGGTAATTTGACTGGTTAAATCCCCCCCCCCCCAGCCCCAAAGAACGATTGTGTAAAATCGTACTATATGGACTGTAAATGTATTTAATATATGAAGACTACGAATAGGATACAGTCTGCTTATGTTTTCTTCTAGGTCGGCCCATGTTTTGAAAGAAGATCAGTTGGCGTTTGTGAAAGATTCTGTTGAAAAAGTCTATAAGCTCGTCGAAGAAACGTCAACAGATGGAAAACAATTCTTATTAACAGTGAAACACATCTTAAAGGTAGGTTGTCCTTTTTCCATGACCTATTATCTATCATATATTTGTATTTTCTAGATTTTGTGCCTTTTAGCACTGCTGTCTTTTATTCGTGTACGTGCTTATGGAAAAAACGTGTTTTTCTAGGCTGTTGGTTTTGTGAAGGGCCTCTGAACTTATGGGGAAAGACCGCTCCGTGTATATGCTACCACTACTACTAACAACTCACTGCATCCCCAGGCCGCCTGAGGCGAACACAGTTATGCACGCTCCTCCTCCGTCCTAATCTATTCAAAGCCTTCCTATTTACATCCTCCCAAGAAATTCCCGTTTCTCTTAAATCTTTCTCTGCGACATCCTCCCACCCCAACTGCAGATGACCTACTTTCCGTTTAGCCCTAGACCGTCGGTCGAAAAGGACAATCTTTGACAATCTGTCCTCCTTCATCTGCAGAACGTGCTCTAACCATCTCAACCTTTCTCTCATTATAGCACTAGAAAGCGGGATTGAACCATCTTTTCATACAGTCTACTGTTTGAAATACGGTCAGTCAGCCGGGTATCCAGAAGAATCCGTAGGCAGTTTCTCTGGAAAACATCTAGGAACTTTTCGCTTGTTTTTCTAAGTTCCCATTTCCCTTAAATCTTTCTTTACGACATCCTCCCACCCCAGCCGCGGACGGCCTGCTTTCCGTTTAGCCCTGACGGCCGGCCGAAAAGGAAAATATGGTAATATGTCACCCTTCATCCGCAGAATGTGTATAGATAAATATACCTTTAAATATGTAAAAGAAATAGCGGCAGATAGCAAACAAATTTTCTTAACCAGTAAACGCATGTTTTTGGTGTGTTGCCATCTTTCTCTTATGATCAATTATATATGTTCAATTATTTATCAATTATTCTGATCAATTATTTTATGTACCATGTATGTCTTAGATGCTAGGGGTATATGGTTCTCGGAACTCATTTCGATGTGAAGGGGGGAGGTAAATATTTTTTTCAAAATATTGGAGGGAGTAATTTTGTTACTATTTCCATTTTTTCAAGGAACATGCCAAAAAAGGGTACTTTTCAAAACTTGAGGGTAAAAAAAGCAAAGGGGGACGGAGGCTAATTGATGCACCTGTATACCTAGATCATGAAGGAATATGCCTCTTTAATCCTTAGTTTTCCTAAAGGGCTCGAACCTATCTCAAGGGGATATAAAATCTTAGCAGTCTTTTATGAAACATTTTCATCATATTGAAAAATGGCAAGACTACGTTATCTTTCCGTCATCAAATACGGCCAAATACAGCCCTGTCTCGTATGAAATATTTTCATCCTGTTGATAAATCGACAAGACCTCGTTATCTTTGCATCGTCAAATACGGCGAAATCTGTCTACGGCCCGGTCTCGTATGAAACATTTTCATCCTGTTGACAAATCGGCAAGACTACGTTATCTTTCCATCATCAAATACGGCCAAATCTGTCTACGGCCACATACGGCCCTGTCTCATATGAAACATTTTCATCCTGTTGATAAATCGGCAAGACTATGTTATCTTTCCATCATTAAATACGGCCCCCGTGGATTTTAGGTAGAAAAAGGCTATAAAGATTCAGACCTCTGATTAAATAACACTCCCCCTCCCCCTCTCTTTCTCCAGTAGGCTAAGAAACTTCTAAAAATCAAGTTAATATTACCCCCGTAGATAAATTGAATAAAAAAAAAATTTTCTTATGCTTGATTTATTAGAAATTAGCTTGTGATGCTTTTATTTTGTTGCAATTTCAATTTATAGAGAGAAGAGCTTTGGAATCAATGGAAAAATGAAGGATGTAAAAAATTTGAAAAACCAAATCAGAAAAAGCCAAAAGATGGGGTACCACCTCCAAAGAAGGCTAAAGTATCGTCTGTGGATAAACTCAGACAGGCAGTGAGAGAGGGAAAAACAGATATTGGAAGGTAAATATTTTCATTTCTTTTATCCTGGAAAAAAATTTTGACAGTGGTTTCTTTGTAGAAATTCTAAGACTTAATATACTAATGCAAAAAACACTATTATCACTATGTTATTATCTCATCCTTGGTTACCACTGTATTACTAAGGGGCAAATTTAGAGTTGCTGTCTCCCTGGATACTATCTGCTGAAGTAACGAGACGTACTAAAGACGTTTAAATTTTTAAAGTAGTTTTCTAAATGTTCTTTGATCGGCTTGTCATGCTGTTTAAGTGTTAATTTGCTTTTTAGTGCTTTTCCTTCTCTTCTTTTTCTACTCTGTCTTGTGACTTAGTGCGTTATGATGGGTAGTAAAATTACATAACGGAATAAACAAGGAAAATACATTTAGTAGCTGAGAAAATATTAGAAAAGGAGACAAAAATGAGGAATTATAAAGAAAATTCAGAAGTATATAATTGCCAATTTGGTATCATATATTAATGAATTTAAAAAAAGATTCATGTATTTTTTGCTAAGTTTTATTATTTTTTAGGTACTTATGTGATATGATAAGCCCCCTACCGCTCAAGTTATACATTCATTGATTCATTGTTAGTTTCTTTCAGCTTAGCTTGAGACAAAACTAAAAGAGAAGTGACAGCGTAGATGGAAAATATATAATTTGGGCTATATATTTGCATATTAGGGGGGTGGGGTGTTGGTAAAGTATTTGGACAGTGTGAAGTTAGAAAACAATTCCTACTACATAATATGCAGAATAATTGTACCTAACACATTAGACATGCAGACCCGCTATACTTTACCCCCAACCCCCTAATGTGCAAATATATACCCCCAAATTTATTTCTAAAGTATTATATTTTTATCTTACTTTGGTACATTTCATTAGGATTAAGCGTCCGAGAAACATAGAAAAATATTAGGTAGGGGATATATCATACAAGAACCATTTTTTTACCCTAAAGTTTCCCCCTGCTCTTATATTTTGTCAATTTCAAACTAGTGTTGCATTGCCTTAGAAAAAATATTTAGCTGTTTGTCGCGAAAGTTACATGGCTGTTGCTTCTTTTATATTTGCCTTTCGTGTTGGTTGTGTCCGGTTGCGTGTCAATAATAGTAATTAACTCCAAGTTATCTTGTAATGGTTTTGATGCAAAAATGATGGATTGTTATCCTATTTAATTTTTAGTGCATTGGATTTATTCCACTTTGCTAGTGACGTATTTAGAACGTGGTCAAATTGAAAGAACTAAATGCCGAACTCCAAAATACTGACGATTATTTTCTTCAATTTGGAAAGTCTTAGCTATTATAGTTGTTCTGCTTTTTTTCTTTTTCTTTTTTTTTTAGTTAAAACGGAAAATGTTTCCTGTATTAAAGAATATTTTACGTTTCAGGAAAAATTTACTGATTTGTTGTAACTTCAGGGTTTTTTTTTACTTCTTTGGATTCATCACAAATCTAGTGTATATTCTTCTTTTTGAAAGGCAGAACTGTAAAAAAAAGTTTTTATTTTCTAATTATTATTTCTCTTTCATAGCCAGTTTTGGATTCATAACCAATTATAATTTTTTATTTCACTGTTTTGAAAGAATTCGCCTTTTTCTTTTTGTTGGCATGCATGGATTGATAGAAAACAGGACTCTCTGAAAAAAAGAATTTTTTTTCGGTTTTCTATTTTACTCACTCTTTCCTGTTCTCCTATTCTAAATGTTTTCATTCATATCTGGTTGTTTCTCTTTTATTTGCGGGAACGGAAAACAGCGTTGCCTTGCTTCAAAAATATCGACAATTTCCAGCATAGATCGGAATGTCAATGCTGACTCTTTTCTTTTCTTTTGCTTGTATCCGGTCGCGTGTCAAAAGGAGTAATTTACTCCTATTAACTCAAATTTATCTTGTAATCATCGTGGATAGAAAAATGAATGAGACAACTTAGTTATGAAAGCTCGTCTGTGTGTATGCTCAAGTTGTGTTGATTCTTCTAATTTAAAGTTCCTTTTAAATAGTGACCATCTGAACAGTATTTGGAATGCTACTTTGGATGAACCGTCCAATATGGAGGATTCTTTACCTCAAGTGGAAAATTTTTTCTCGGAAGCTATTAAGGAATTAGATTTGCCAGTAACAAATCCAAAGAAGTAAGTACATAGGCTCTTTCTAAAGGGTAGTAGCCATACTCCTGATTGTAGTAATTCTTAATTCGTTTTAAGTTCGATTTGAACATTCAGTTGAATTTTTACTCGTCTTAAGATCTATTTCATCTATATTAGAATCTGTTATCTGTATTTTTTCATGACCGTTTATTTTAGGCTCTTTATTTATTCTTTGTTGTTGAATTTGGTATTCAACAATGACAATTCATTGTGGTATTTTGCTGTCTGAGGCCAACACAGCTCAGCACGCTCTCCGCTGTTTTAATTAAAAACTTTTTCCACAAAACAGGTTTTTCAAACAAAAGTGAACAGCTCCATTAAGCCAAAAATGAGCAAAAATAAAGTCAAAAAATCTTCCCAGCGTAAAACTACCACAAATCACTATCAATAAACAAATGAAACTCAAAACGAACAAAATTTACAATAAATAGCCAAGACAAACTCAAGACCAGAACAAAATTTGCACTTTACTGAAAAAAAACAAATGACCGTGGATTATTAGTTTAATTGACATATACTGATATTTATTCCTTAAAAGTTTTGATAATTTTTTATTTATGAAAGTAAGAAAAGTGAAAACATTCCAAACGTATTCTGTTTTCAGTAAAGTGCAAATTATGTTAACCTTGTGTTTAAACTTCCTTTGTGGAAAAATTTGTTTTAATTAATTTCTGTTCGTTTTTATTGACATGGTCTTTTTCATGAAAAAAAATAACACTTTATATCTTTTCAGTTTTTTTTTCTAAAAGAATCCATAGCATGTGTTCCTATTTGTATGTTGTATTGTTGTATGTTTGTATGTTGTTGTATGTTGTATGTTGTATTTTGTATTGTTGGAGAAGCTTTTTCAGCAATTTTTAATCCTGACACATTCAGTATTTTAATTTAATTTTATTGCTTCTGAAGTTAACCTGACAAACAAAACTTAATATCACACCCAAAAGATTTTATCTATACTCTTTGAAAACCTTGATACACTTATACTGTTTTTATCTATTTAAATCTGAGAGCAGAAGTGATAATGGTAGTACCCCCAAAAGTTTCAACTTATTACCCCCAGTCGTTCTCGATATATTGCTGAGGTGTCTTATTGGCAACCATAAACACAATGCCTTTTGATTTATTTTAAAGTAACATTTAGTTTTGAAGCATAATGGACCAATTTAATAATTGTAGGGGATATACATGCCTAATATCCCTAAAGACATAGTTGCTTGACCGTTCTACTATGGTGAACAAAATGGCTGTCACAAACTTTTGACTGGATGTGTTTGGAAAATGAAGGGGATTGAGAGAAGGGCTGCCTGCCCTCTAGTCTCTTATTACTCTTAAAAAGGGCAAAAGAACTTTCATTTTGAATTGAATTAGCTCCTTTGAAAGTTTTAATGATATTTCTAGCTATTATAGAGTTGTGCTGCCTGTAATATTACTTATATGCTTTTTTGAAAACTTGCGTGCACACAGATTTTTCCTTTAATTGAAATTCCTAAACGTTCCCTAAAAGTTTCATCTTAATACCTTTAGCGTCATTCGTTAAATTAACTGTAGGGATAGTATTAAAAGTACACATATAGCATCTTCTGACTAATTCAAAATCCTCCTCAACTTACCTCAAACCTTAACCTGCATGTCTATATACTTCTTGAAATTTTCATCTAAGTGCTCTTAGCCATAGAAGTAGCTGCAATAGAAGTAGTAGTAGTAGTGGCAGTAAATGTAGCAGTAACAGTAGTATTAGCAGTAGTGTGCACATATCTACTAATAATTTTATTTAAAGACGCATAAAAAGGTTTAAACTTTTTAAACCTTATATGCCCACAGGGATTAACTTACAACTCTTGCTCTGAGGGCTAGGGGGGGTGGGGGGGGGGTCATACTCAAAGACCTAGTTGCTGGTCCTTTTAATTACGTTGAACAAAATGGCTATCTTAAAATTTTGATTGGATGTGTTTTGGGAAAAGGTGGGCGTTGGAGGTGGGTTAGTTGCCCTCCAATCACTTTCGACTATTAAAAAGGGCACTAGGTCTTTCAATTTCCAATCGAATGAGCTCTTTTCGATGTTTCTACAATAACAAATGGTCATTTCAAAATTCCTATCAGGTGCATTTCGGGAAAATCGAGTTGTGGGGGGTGTAAACCATCCCATCACTCTGAATCTCAAAAAGGATACTAAAACTTCTGATTAGCAATCCAATAAGCCCCCTCCGAAGTTTATACGATCGCCCTTTCCGTATAAACCTTATATGCCCCCAGGGCATAACTTGCAACCCTTGTCCTGAGAGCTGTTGGGGGGGGGGGGGGTTCATCCTCAAATAAAAAATTTCCAGACTTTTTAACTACATCGAGCAAAATGGCTATATCAAAATTTTGATTGGATGTATTTGAGGGAAGGGTGGTCATGAAATGGGAGTTAGTTGCCCTCCAATCATTTTTGACTATATAAAAGGGCACTAGCACTTTCAATTTCCAATCGAATGAGCCCTTTTCGAAGTTTCTATGACAACTCCTTCGATACGAAGTACCCTGGTCTAAAACAACAACAAAATAATAAATAAATAATACATTGTCCCATGTCGCTTTTTGCTTAGACAGCGCTATTGCGCTGCCTATGAAATCACGCCTAAATTTGCACTATGGAAGGTCCTATATGACTTATGAAAAATATTTTTTGCACGATTGTAAAGTAAAATACTTAAAAATGAACTCAGATCCTTTTTGTACCACTTTTTTGTCCTTAGGTGATTCTTCTTTGTCACAGCTAATAGTTAAAATAATGGGTTGAGAACTTGAGTGGTTTTATCTCTTTTTTTATGGGTTCTATATTTTCTTGGGTGATGTTTGTGGGAAGTTTCTTACTATTTTTAAGGGCATTAAAGATCCGACACTTTCAAAGAATATATAATTCAAGGATCACCTTTTCCATCGGACTTACTATTGAACCAGGCACATACAGTGTATCCTATATTGTCTTTTAATTTTCGGGATTTATTTTATCCTCGCCCCCCTCCTCCTACCTTGAAATAAGTGTTTGTGTCCGGGCCTGTCTAAAAATCATGCACAGCGTAAAACGAGTTATGTGCTAATAATTTTGTGCATTTTTGTTATTTCGATTGTTAGTAATGTAAACAACAATGTAAATGGCAGAAAGGTCAAAAACTTAAACCAGAGTGTTAAGGAGCATTATTTCTATTATTGAAATTAGCGCTTACCTTCAGGAGGAACGTGAAATGTAGTAATCGCTTTGGATTTAGCCTAAAGGGTTGTAACACTGACTGCTGATAGGGTCAATGGTGAAATTTTGAAAATTTCCGAAGGCCTGCTGATATGCATCCTCTCCTGATACTTTTTCAATATTTTTTCTCTATATCATCTTACCTCTCAGACCTGCTGAGAAGAGAGCCAAAATGGTTCAAATTTTGTTTGATCAAGTGGCATGTGCTGACATAGATGAACTGTCTATGGTCACTTAATAACTCCAAAGACAGGCAGACTGCCTCTCTCAACGAACGAAGCCATTTTATTTGTATAGATTAATGCAAATGAAATCAACGCCAGGCTGGTATTACGCCGTAAGCCAGCAAACCTACCATGTTAACAATCAATCGATACTACTACTACTATTAACAACTCACTACAGCACCAAGCCGCCAGAGCCCAACACAGCTACGCACGCTACTCTTTCATTCCAACCAACTCAAAGCCTCCCTCTTTACACCCTCCCAAGAAGTTCTAATTTTCCCTAGATCTTCCTTGCGACATCTCACCTCTTTGGAGATGACCTGCTTTTCTTGTGGCCCTAGATGGTTGGCCGTCAAGGATGATATTCGGCAATGGGTTGTCTTTCATCCACAGAAGGTGTCTTAGCCATCTCAACCTTTCTCTCATTATAGCGCTTGAAAGTGGGATTCAACCAGATTTTTAGTACAGTTTGCTGACTGAAATACGGTCAGTCAGACGGATACCCAAAATAGGTGGTCGGCTTTTACCCCCACCGGAAAATATCCCCCTTAAAATATCCATCCGCGGAAAATACCCCCCCCCCCGTAAAACAATCCCCCTGGAAAACACCCTCCTCCCGTGGAAAATAAGCCTTTCCAAATTTGGGAATTTTATTTGAGTTTTGTCTTTTTAATTTCCGTAGGGGGAAGAAATTTTTGTTCTTGTGCATTATGCGCCACTCACTCAAGTTTACGGGGTGTGTGTTAAGCTCGAAAACAAACCGTTTTTTTCGTTAGTTTCTTCGTTACTTCAGAATCAAATTTGGGCTATAGATTTGCACATCAGGGGGGGGGGGTAAAGTATAGCGTATCTGCATGCAAAATGCGTTAGGTACAATTCTGCATATTATGAAGTAAGAATTGATTTCTGGCTTCAAATTGTCCAAATATTTTATCCTTCCCCATATGTGCAAAGATATAGCTCAACTTATATAGTTCCCATATATTCTGTCACCTGTATTTGTCTTGTCTCGCGCTAAGCTGAAAAACAAACTAACGAAGAAATCGGTTTGTTCTAGAGTTTTACACTCCGTCAACTTGAGTGAGTGGTGCATAATACACAAGTACCAAAATTCTTTCCCACTACGGAAATTAAAAAAAGAAACTCATAAAATTATCAAATTTCGAAAGCCTAATTTTCCGCGGAGGGTATTATCTGCGGGGAGTTATTTTCCATAGGGGGGGGGGGGTACTTTCTGGGGAGGGGTAATCGCCTAGAACCCCCAAAACTATGCTTTGAAAAATAGTCTGGAAAACATCTAACAAATACTCTCTCGACTTTCGGAGCAACCACAGTTCAGAACCATACTTGCCATACCACTGTCATCGCTTTAGCTTCCAATTTTCTAATTTTGGCTCGCAGGCTATGTTTTCCTATTCTTTAGAAATTTTTTCAACTTTAAAAAACACCCTGGGCCTTGAAGAGGAAACACCTCTTCACCTTCACTTATTCCCAGTCTCATTGACTTAGTCTTCTTAACATTAATTTTTAGACCTGTTCTTGTACCCTGAACTCTCAAAACCCCCAAAATTTCATTCATTTTGCTAACATTTTTATCTAGGATGCTCAAATCATCTGCATAACCTAAGTCTAAGAGAGTTTGAATTCCCCATTTAATTCTTTGGTCCGCTATAGTTTGTTGTGCTCCTAAGTACAAAGTCCGCTGCGCTACTAACCTTAATGGATAACTAGGAGGAAAGGCCTGTTCTATTCTCCACCTTGGTACTCTCTCAACGGACTTGAGATAATGATTAACAGAGGTACTACAAAAAATCATGACAAAAACAAAAATCAATGGAATGTTTCATTTCACGTTTTAACGTTATATCGTTCTCTAAAACATCGATTAAAATAAGAAATTGTCGAAAAGTTTTAGCTTTAAAATAGATATGATACTTGAATCTTATTAGGATTTAAGAGTTAAGAAATTCTATATAATCCTACCTAAATCTACAAAGATATTACTGGGTGACTGAAATAAACCAAGTCCAGTGTGAATAAAAAAGTACAAATACTGGCAAAATAGTAAATAATTGGTATTTAGATGGGCACACAGACTCCTTAACATAGGCACTACTAGGTCAAATGCCCTGTCCGTAGTGGCTCAATCAAACAGTTCGTGGTAACGAACTGTAGTAAGGAGCGACCCGGCTCAATAGTAACCAAAACTCTAAAAAATGGAATTTTGGTACCAATAGCTACATCAAAAGAATCGCATTTGAATGCTGATTTTAAATATATAAGTTTCATCAGGTTTAGTCTTACCCATCAAAAGTTAATAGCCTGAGAAAATTTGCATTATTTGAGAAAATAGGGGGAAACATCCCCTAAAAGTCATAGAATCTTATCGAAAATCACACCATTAGATTCAGCGTATCAGAGAACCCTACTGTAGAAGTTTCAAGCTCCTATCTACAAAAATGTGGAATTTTATATTTTTTGTTTTTTTGTTGTTTTTTTTTTTCGTTTTTTTTTTCCCCCAGGGGTGATCGTATCGAGCCAGTTATCTTAGAATGTTGCGAGAGGGCTCATTCTAACGGAAATGAAAAGTTCTAGTGCCCTTTTTAAGTGACCAAAAAATTGTAGGGCACCTTGGCCCCCTCCCGCGCTAATTATTTTCCCAAAGTCAACGGATCAAAATTCTGAGATAGCCATTTTATTCAACGTAGTCGAAAACCTTATAACTATGTCTTTGGGGACGACTTACTCCCCCACAGTCCCCGTGGGAAGGGTTACAAGTTCAAAACTTTGACCAGTGCTTACATATAGTAATGGTTATTGGGAAGTGTACAGGCGTTTTCAGGAGGATTTTTTGGTTGGAGGCAGGGGTTGAGAAAAGGGGGATATGCTGGGGGAACGTTCCATCGAGGAATTTGTCATGGGGGAAGAAAATTTCCATGAAGGGAGCGCAGGATTTACTAGCATTACTTAAAAAAAAAAAAACAATGAAAAAATAAATATGAAAAAGTTTTTTTTCAGCTGGAAGTAAGCAGCAGCATTAAAACTTATAACGAACAGAAATTATTACCCATAAGGGGGGCTCACCTCCTCCTAATACCTCGCTCTTTATGCTAAAGTATTTTTAGTAATTTCAACTATTTATTCTGCGGCTTTTGTGATTCAGGGGTCATTCTTAATGAATTGGGACAAAATTTAAGCTTTAGTGTAAAGAGCGAGGTACTGACAAGGGGGCGAACCCCTCATATATGTAATAAAAACATGAGAATACAAACGTTCTTTACGTAAGCTAATTTATAAGTTACGTAATTGAAAGGGAGTAGCCAATCCGGACTAGCCCCAGTTAAAGATAGAAATGGGCCCACAATTAGTGATAAGGAAAAAGTTAAAGAAAGATGGGTGGAACATTTTGAGAATGTGCTAAACCGAGATACAGTTGCAGGAAAAGATATAGATGAAAATGAAAAAGTTTGTGATACCTTGGATGTGAAGGAAGATTTGTTTAGTGAGGAAGAATTAGCGACAGTACTAAAAGGATTAAAAAATAATAAGGCCCCAGGTGCTGATAGTATGATTAATGAGTTTCTTGAATATGGTGGCTCTGAGGTTAGGAATAAGCTACTGAAGATTATGAACATGATTTTTGAAAAAGGGGAAGTACCCAATGATTTTAGGAAAACCTTAATTAAACCACTGTATAAGAAAGGTGACAAGAGTGAGTGTCGTAATTATCGGTGCTAAAATAGGCTTGAAAATTAATGTTAAGAAGACTAAGTCACTAAGGCTAGGAATAAGTGAAGATGAACAGGTGACATTAGCTAACGAAAAGATTGATCAGTTTGGGAGCTTCAGTTACCTTGGTAGTATTATTAGTAAAGATGGTGGGAGCAGTGAAGATGTTAAAAGTAGAATAGCTAAAGCTCAGGGTGTTTTTTCACAGTTAAAAAAAGTTTGGAAGAATAGAAAGATAAGTCTACAAACCAAGATTAGAATATTGGAAGCTACAGTGATGACAGTGGTCAAATATGGCTCTGAAGCATGGGCACTCCAAAAAGTAGATGAAAATTTACTAGATGTTTTCCAGAGAAATTGCCTACGGATTGTTTTGGGTACCCGGCTGACTGACCGAATTTCAAACAGTAGGTTGTACGAAAAGTGTGGTTCAATCCCGCTTTCTGGGGCTATAATGAAATAAAGGTTGAGATGGCTAGGCCACGTTCTACGGATGAAGGATGACAGATTACCGAAGATTGTCCTTTTTGGCCAACCGTCTGGGGCTACACGGAAAGCAGGTCGTCCTTGTCTGGGTTGGAAGGATGTCATAAATAAAGATTTAAAGGAAATGGGAACTTCCTGGGACAAAGTTCTAGTTGCCTTTTTAATTAACAGAAAATTGGAGGGCAACTAGGCTTCCTCCCCCGCTCTTTTTTCCTCAAAATCATTAGATCAAAATTATGAGAAAGCCATTTAGCCAAAACAAATAAATATACAAATTTCGTTTTAATTATTCCTCTGCGGAGAGCCAAAATCAAAACATGCATTGGTTCAAAAACGTTCAGAAATTAAATAAAAAAACAAGTTTTTTAAATGAAAGTAAGGAGCGACATTAAAACTTAAAACGAACAGAAATTACTCCGTATATGAAAGGTGCTTTTCCTCCTCAACGCCCCGCTCTTTACGCTAAAGTTTCTTACTGTTTTAAAAATAGAGTTAAGAGAAAGAGTCAAACTGTTAGTTGACTAACTTGTGTGCGGTTAGATTTCTCGTAGATTTCATTCTGTCCGAAATAAATTATATTTAATAAAATAATGTATTTGCTTTATCGTTTTCGTTTTCGCCTCGTTGGTTCGTTTTTTTTATTTAATAAAAAAATGAAATCTAAGCTAATAAATCATTTTTTATTTCACTTATAAATCATGTGTCAACTTAGGATATTTCTCATTCGTCAGGCAAATAAACAATGAAAACTTTATTTGGCGTGGCCTCCGTTTGTTGCGTCTGAGGTGTCCACAAATCTTTCAAAGCAATTTGAAGCCTACTACATCCTTGCCTGAGTACATGGAAGTATTTGTTGAAAAACTGTCAAAAGAGGGCCAAAAGGAGATTCAGACAGCAGCTTCAACTATAAAACAAGAGAATGTGGAAGAAGTGGAGGATGGTGGTGATGAGATGAAAGAAGAGGGTATGAAAGATGAAGGTACTGTTTCTTCTTTTTGCTATTCTGAATAAAAGAAGTCAGGACCTAGCTTAATTGTGACAGTTTGTGATTTAATGACTATTCATCTCATGGAGCCGGTCTTGATGCATTTTATCCTTAAATTTGATGGTATATCAAAAAGGGGTAAAGCAAGTCTAGCTGAAAACCAATAAAATTAATTGAAAATTTTACGGTGCTACTTTCTTGTTTTGTTTTTTTTTTTATTATTTCCAATCTTTGAATATAAATAAGAAGACATTAATTGGAAGTTTCTATAATCTCGACCAAGTTCCCATCCATGCCTTCCGAATTTGTTTCAAAAGAGAACGTTATTTATAAGTTTTCGTGATGAGTTGGGTGTTAGTCATTTATGTTTTGTTTATCTGTATCTAATTTAAAATCTATGTTGCTGCAGGACAATATTCCGAGCAGAGTTTAGAAAGACTACTTATTCCTCGATTTCTATTAATCTCGAAATTTAGTTTGTTTTTTTCATTTTATCTGTGCGTCAAGCTTTTATCTGTTGTTCACTTTTAGCATTCTTATATTTTTTTATAGTAGTTCAAATTATTTTTGGTAACTTTATGCAATCAGCAATACAATGTCTCAGCTGTTGATTTCTGATTCAATTTTTCTCCACCTTATTCTCATTTAGGGTTTTATAAGTTTCTTTAATGTTTTTATAGTTTTTCTGTTTTCTTTTTTTTTTTGTTCTGTTTTATTGTAATTTACATTTCATAAGCAACTTAGAAATTACTGCTAACGTTGCTGTTCATAGCATTTATTTTTTATTTGTTAATTTTTTTACTCTTTTTAAGTTTTTATAATTCAATTTATTGTTTCTTTTATTTTGCACTTGTATCCGAAAAATTGCAGGTGCTGTAATCTATATTGCAATTTCAGTTTTTATTTAGTGGTTTAACGTTGTTGTGGATACCTGAAGATGGGGTTAATGGGGGATTAAATTAAAATTCGAGGAGGGGAATTAAGCGTGATTTCAACCCTTTTGTTGCAATTCTTTTTCCGTTTTAAGTAGTGGCCATTTACACAGAGGAGGGATAACAATCTGATCTGCTCCCTCCCCCAAAATTTCACGCTATTTATGGTTTGTCCAAGGCACCGCGCGAAGTACTGTACCTCCCTGAAATAAAAACTAGCATACGTGCCTGTGAAGGAGGCACAGTTGTTTATAGTAAAGACCTCTCCTAAGTTTTCTTAATGGAAAGTTCAGGCATGCTGTTAAAATGTTCTCCTGAACTCTATGGAAAAGTATTTGGGTAATCTTGGTCAGAGCCATTTTTAGAATTTTTGCGGGGGGGGGGGGTGCAAAACTTAAATCATATTGTCTGCAATAGATTAGTGACTATCAAGATTTCTGGAAGAAAAGATTTGTTTATGTGTGTCTTTTTTTTACCTTTGTACGAGTCGGACGAAAATGGGGGAGATGGGGTCTGATGGGATACACCTCTCTCCCTGGATATGGTTATAGTGCTGGGTGAATTTTTTAAATTAGAACGTGATACGTCAAAAATGTAGATTTATTTTCAATTATATGGGCTCGTATACCCTTTAATAATTTACAGCAGCCTCCACTTTGTTGTCTTTAGTTCTAATTTGTGCCGTTTACTTTGTGAAAGAAATGGTTTACGTGAATGTAATAGCAGGACTGAAAAATTGTGTTGCACAATCTTTCTACTATTAATAAACTGTAATTTAGTAAGACCATGGGATGATTTTCGGTGGCTGGAAGACCAGATTTTAAGCACGTTTGAGCTTACCATTAAAAAGTATGTGTCTTGACTGGCTCTGGGTAAAGACCTTTTAATAATTGACTCCTGCTAGTAGAATCACTCTGGAAAAGCTAAAAAACAGTTAGAATTTCCGTGGAGGTCAAAGATATGATTAGCTATGTTGATAACGAGTAAAAAACCAGGGAATGATTATGAAACAACTCTTTTGTGCTTTGTCTTTCAAGACAAAGCATTTATTCTGATTGGATAAAGGTATGGACGTAAAAACAAAAAGTCAAATGAAATTTCCCCGTTAGGCGCGTATGTATTTTTTTATGGGGGGGGGGAATGATAATAAGTGAACTTCTTGAAAACTTATTCAAAAAGTCTTTGAGAACTTAAATAAAAAGTGCTCAGAAGTTCAAGAAAATCTTGCTTTTTTATGGGGGGGGGTAACCCGGCCCCGAAGCACCCTTGCCTGTATACCTCTCTATTTCCCCCATATGATAAGAAAATGAAGCAGTCAAATTGCCCGTGTACTTTGTTTTGATCTCGTTGCTTAAATCTCTAATACAAGCTGTTCTACTTCCCGCTACATCCATGTGACATCCATGGGGGTAGGGTAATTATTA
Source organism: Artemia franciscana (assembly GCF_032884065.1). Taxonomy (NCBI): domain Eukaryota; kingdom Metazoa; phylum Arthropoda; class Branchiopoda; order Anostraca; family Artemiidae; genus Artemia; species Artemia franciscana. The sequence goes on along the minus strand of NC_088875.1, from coordinate 13,675,057 downwards.
CCCAAAACTCTGTATGCCTCCTCATCTGAGCTTTATAAGAATACCCTCGAATTAAATTAATTTTCTATTTCAGGGTCCAATGCGGAAGAAACTCTCCCCGCTGCAGTGACTATGTGTACTAGTGAAGATATGAAGTTACTTGCGCCAAGAATTGCTACGGAATGGAGAAAAATTGCTTCAAGGCTAAACTTCAAACCAGATGAGGTACTGCCAATTTTGTCTCTATGTACTGAATTTACAATTGATCCGTGGAAAGTCCATCAATTCTGAAACAGAATGAGATTTTATTTAATAAATTAGCGGCTCAATGCTAACATTAAAAAACCTAGCTCTGAATTTAAATAAGAATCCTAATATCGTTTTATTTGGGGGGGGAGAGAGCTCGGGCCATTGAGGGCCAGGCGGCAGCTACTTCAAGTTTTGGGATAAAATATGGTTAATGTTTTTTGAGGGGGGAGGTTGGACCATGGAGGGCCAGGTGTCAGCTTCAGTGAGTTTTGGAATAAAATATCGTTAATGCTTTTTGGAGGGCCTGTGGAGGGCCAGGGGTCAGATCCCATAAGCTTTGGAATAAAATATTGTCAATAATTTATTTGGGGGAGGGTGGTGGAGGGCCAGGGGTCAGCCTCCATAAGTTCTGGAATAAATTGTCAGAATCATAACATCGACCTTCAGAAACTTAAATTTAAATTCCAACGGGGAAGCCCCTCTAAATAAGCCCTCACAGGTAAGATGAAGTTTTTTTCTTTAACCTTGTAGATGAAAGGCCAAAACTCAGTAAAGAGGAAAATCTGCTACATTTTCATAAAGACGTTTAGATTGAAAGGAGGAAGATAGCGATTTCAGTTCAAATTAATTTTAGTAAATTTAAATGAAATTTAGAACATTTGTAAGACGTATTGATTAACTTCAATATTTAATTTTTAAGGCCACTTAGTCAAACACCTTCTTCGGCTCTTAACATCTTACCTTTGTATAGGAACCCTAAAAGTATGGATAAAGTGCCCGACAATGGGAGAATATTGGATGTTGTTGTATCTGTATATACTGAGAAGCGCAAGTGCGTCGACTAGTTTATTTACATATCAAATGTTATGCACATTCGGGTCATGAAATGCAAGATTTTGTTTGTGTTTGGATGTTTGTGTTTAATGCGGTACATGGTTTTGCCCCCTGATTTCATCCCCGAATTCTTATTTTTTAGAATAATAAGACTTAGCTTAGAATAATATTAAAGAGAGTTGTAAGGAAGAATATTATTTTAAGTATTATTTTAAGTATATTAGAATTTGTGTTCAGATGCGAGCTAATTGTGTACCACTAATAAGAAATTGGAGGGATTTTAATTTTCCAAATAGACTTCGAACTTGTTTATTCTGAGATATTCAGGGGTATGGGTGGAGGGGGTGGTGGTGAGGTATTAGGGCATCTTCTTTTTAGATGCAATTAATTGGTAAATCTATATATATATATATATATATATATATATATATATATATATATATATATATATATATATATATATATATATATATATATTATATATATATATAGTTGTAGGTATAAATCTATGTGTATAAATATTTATAAATATATTCACACACATATTGAATATTTATATATTCAGTGTATTTTTATTATGAATATTTTTAGCTATATATTTAATAGCATTCTTCAGTAATATAAAAAGTAGAGTAAAAATAAAATTTGACATATGATAAAAAGGACAAAACTAAAACCAACAGCAAAACCTGATAAAGGTGCTCTCATTGACAGACCCTTTTGCTGGTAAAAGAATTATGGAACTAGAAATACACTAAGTTTATAAATAACTGAGCAAAGGAGCAAGGTGGACACAAGCTGATTGTATTTTATGTCAATTCACTCGAAAATACACCCCCCCCCTCCTCTGCTTCCCTCTTGATGGTCCCATATATTGTCCGAGTAATGTATGCCTCCATTATATCAGTCTAGTTTTACTTACCTTAAGACTATGGTTTTGTTAATCCGGTTATATTCTCGAACTACAATTTGTCTCCATGTGTGATTGATTGCCTAATGTTACAAAGTGCAGTCAACGTCATTAGAACATCGTGATCCAGCTCTGTTGCTAGATCTTCGATTAAGGGATATTTTTTTCAGTTTTTTTAACAGTTGCTGTAGTTTTGCAACGTTAATGTTTCTGTACATGGAAACCAATGTTTTTCAGGGCAGTTAGACAATCCTTTGACATATGTTCCAAAAACTACTAGACTAGAGTAAATGGAAAGGAAAAACTTACCAGTCCTTCAGATGGTCCTCAAAGTGAGGTTTTAGCAGGCCAAAAAATTTTACATTTATTCATTAAAAATCATTTCAAGACAGATGTCGCTTGGGACCTTATCTTTACCAGCTAAAAAAAAAGTTTTCCAGAATATATCTTATATATCTTCAAAAAACTCTTAACGCTGATTAAAAATTTTTAATCAGCTACTTTTCAAATTAATTCTAATTAGTCCTTCTCATCTTACCGCTCTATGGTCGACAGAATTAAATAAAACTGGTAGTGCTTTTTTGTGGCTATGATAGGGTTGTTCTGTTGCAACCATATCCTTGCAAAGGGTTCATCGTTTGTAAGGAGGGGAAAGCACATGCTTTATTTAAACATTAACTCAGAAAAACACTCAGAATTATAAGATCATTCAGTAAAAGCTAAACAGACTTCAATCGATCCTAGGGAAAACTTCATTAAAAAAAAAAAAAATTCAGCGATAAGTCAAGAATGTTTTAAGATTTTATTTTTCCTATTTAAAGAGACTAAACGTGTAACACGTTCCATCTGATTAGAAGAGGGAGAATTCCCTGCGTCAGCCGGCACGGGAAAGAATTGAGAAAATTTAAGTTTATTCAGACAATATTCTATCCACTTCTATTTTTAATTGGGATTAAAAATTTTGTTTTGTCGACCAACGAAACTTTGTTTAAAATGAGTAATACCTTCCTATTAAGGGGTTCGAGAAAACCTGAAATCTGCACCCTCTTCTCAACTGGTGCTTCAGACACCACCGGTCCTTTCATTGGCCGTGACGACGAAATTTATCAATTGGTTCTATGGTGGCTTTGATTGTATTAACTCAAATTTTGGTCTTACCACAACGGTCAGGGAGCTTGTATTTAAGTGCGTTTCATACGATGATATTTGGTGGCTTTTAGCAGATATATCTAACCGGTGTCAGATTATAATTCAAAGGTGATGTTTCTGCATGCACCGTTTTTAGTCTTTTTATTCAACAGATTTGTTTTTAAGACTTTCGTTTTAAGAGATTCCTTTTTAAGAAATTGCGCTTTTAGTCAGATGCACCAGGCAGAATTTAGGTAGCAAAATTTCCGTTGTTTTAGCTTGACTTTTATTAGAACTTTCTAATAAAAGAAAGACGCTTTCTAAAATCTAATAAAGACGCTGTCTTTTATTAGAACTTGGCTTACGAGTAGAACTTTTTTACTTCGATTGCCATCAAAAGGCTAACGCTAATAGGTATTCGTTAACTAGTCTGTGTGTAAAAAAAAAGCCAAAAGTAAAACAATCCGAAATCAGAAGTTACAATTACTGCTTTTAAACACTAATAAAATAAAAAACTAGATTAAATAACAAAATTAGGCATTGGATTTAGTTAGGCATAATGAAACAACGCTATGTTTTTCGTTTTAAAGCCGGAGGTGTTCTTATAAAAAGCCCCATTTGCTTGTTAATCAGCTACAGTATAATACAGTAGTGTTAATAAAATCTAATATTTTTTTTCACAAAACTTTTATTTTAGAACAATTTTAGAACTTAATTTCGAAAATTCTCCCAGTCCTTTGTAAGTTTTATGTTTTTGGGTTTCAAACAGTACTTTTGTTAAATGTAAGTACAGTTATTATGCACATATAAGTATAATTATTTGATTTTGCAGCATTCTTGGTAAGGAGGAAGGATGTAAAATTGGAGATTTCAATTTTCCCTGTGACTCAATTTTAATTTGAATGGTTCAAAAAGACAGGACCATGAAATTAACAATAGAGATATAAAATGAGAGTTAGAAAATTGGAAAGAAAAAAAAATATCAGTTCGCTTTTCCATATCAGAATTATAGGACCTACATACCTATAGCGATATACCTATAATATAAGTATTTGGCAAATAAAAGTAAAATAAAAAATATTTATGAAGGTGTCGATTTTGAAAGAAGAAAGAAAACGGTGACCGACAAGCATTGATCTGAAGATTGTTTCTTTTTGTTATTCTTTGTTTTAATTTAGTCCTTCTTGTTTACTAGATTTGGAATAAATAATAAGACTTTTATTATTCTGAGTTTTTTACTAAAACTTTTTTAGGTGTTGTTAGCTTTTAACACAGCTGAAAGTTTCAACTTAGTAAATTTATCCTTGCAAATAACATGAAGTCACTACTTTTTGTGGTAACTTCAAAATCTTTCGTCTTTTATCGTATTTTCTGTTACCCTTTCTGAATGTGTTTTCCAAAATCCTATAGATGATAAAACCTATTGTGGACAAAAGGAAATATTACTATAAAAATTCTGAATGTATATTAAAAATAGGCGTAAGAAGGGCGTCATTATGAAAGTCCCTGCCGAATTTAATAAAAGATATTCGAAATTCAAATTTTGCTTCCCAGAAATATTTTTGAGGAGTGGCTGTCAAGAATCAGCCTCTCCTAAGTCTGTAAATGAAGAAGGGTGGATAACAGGCTAGTTCCCTACAGGCTAGTTCTATTCCCACAAAAACTTGAATGATCATTGATACGACACCAAAAATCTTGGACTCAATTCGATTTCCATTTAAATAATTACTTGAATACGATTTTTGACAACGAATCGATCTTTTCATCTTGCCTTTTCAAATGTAAGCACTGTAATCCTGAGACGCTATTTAACTATATCTATATGTTGATTTTAAACTATTTGTCTTCTGATTTTTTTTTTTTTTTTGTCGTTTGATTTAATCCTTTTTTCTTTTTTGTAAGCACAAGCGCCATTTAGTTTTATGACTACGAAAGATTGTGCAAATAAAACCTATTCTATTCTATTCTAAGTTGCCTAGAGGGGGGAGTAAGAATTCTTTAGTCATATCCCGAGAAGAATGCTGCGCTGTCGAGGTTGTTTCTCGAAGGTCTTTGGTCAAATACGCTGGTAAGGGTGTCATAGAGAGACACTTTTGTCGCCTTATGCGCCAACCAGTGTGGAAAGACTTAAGCGCTAAGTAAGTAAAATACTTATTTAAAAAAAAAGGTAAATTCAATTGATTACTTAACTATTAATTTTTTTTCAGATGGAATATTTAGAAACAAAATACAGTGATGTGGAACAGCAGGCATATGAAATGCTACTTCTTTGGATTGAGAAACAGGAAGAAGATGCTACGGCTGAAATTCTTATGTATGAAATAGGTGGCTCTGGTGTTGATGTTAAGTTCGATGGTATTTTTCCACCTACTTCGTCTTAAGGACCAATTTTCTTTTCTACGTTCTACTTATTTTTATCTCATATACACAATAAATTTAGTAATTTCGTTAAGAATTTTCGGGCTATTAATTTTATTTTAACCCAACAAAATTTTATTTTTACTTTCCTCAGAATCCTATTTTACTTTCCTCAGATTGAGAACCTATGACTTAAGTCCTATGAGCCCAAGTCCTGTGCAGTACATCGGTGGCTCTGACGCTAATATTAAGCTTGATGGCATATTGCCGCCTATTTTGTCTTGGGTATTTGGGTCTGGCTTTGGGTCGGCTCGTCTGATTTATTCCTTAGAATACTGCTCATTTTTTTTAGTAAGGCATTTAAACGTTAACGATTTACTTCATTTCTATAGTTCAGGAGAGAAACTTAGCTCTCTACACTCCTTAGACAAAGATCTATCTGCTGGTCTCATTTGTCTGTTATACTACCACTGGATTCTCAATTTAGGGGATTTAAATGTTAAACAACTTGTTTCATCCCTAAATTTTAGGAGTTTTTCATGCTCCTTGGACTTAAGATTTACCTCCTGGTCTTATTTACAATTCAAGTGACTCAATTTACAACTCAAGATTTCTGAGACTAAGATATTTGAACGTTAAATGACTTGTTTCCTGCCTGAAATTTAGGAGAAAACATTGTTTCTCATTCTCGATAGATTGAGATCTTTTTGGGGGGTCTGATTCGTCCCTTGAAGAATCATTTATTTTGTTGACTAATGAATTTAAGCGTTGGGATTTAACCACCTGCTTCATGCCTACAATTTAGGGACACGGGTGGGGAAAATACTGTTTTTCATACTCCTTTGACTTGGATATATATGATGCTCTGATTCGTCTTTCGAGTGCCATCTATTTTCTTCCATTTGTACTTCGTACATAGAATTTAGGAGAAAACCTAGTCTTTCATACTACTTCGACTTTTACTCTTTCAAACTCCATACGCCTTAAATGATTTGCTTCATACGAAGAATTTTGGGGAATACTTAATTTTCAGGCTTCCTGGACTTGTATTGCATAAGTATTTTTAAGGCTATATTGCTGGGTATCAAACTGCTTCTCTGATTTATCCCTCAAAGCCCATCCCATTTCTAGATTAAGAATTTAAACGTCGAACAACTTACTTCGTACATAGAGTTTAGGAGAAAACCTAGTCTTTCATACTACTTTGACCTATACTCTTTCATATTCCATACGCCTTAAATGATTTGCTTCATACCAGTAATTTTGGGGGAATAGTTAATTTTCAGGCTTCTTGGACTTGCATTGCAGCTGTATCTTTAAGCTTCTATTGCTGGGAATCAAACTGCTTCTCTGATTTATCCCTCAAAGCCCCTCACATTTTTCAGATTAAGGGATTTAAATGCAAATGATTTGCTTCGTACCCAGGATTGAGGAACAATACCTAGTTTTTCACATTCTTTAGACTTAAATTTATTTGCAGGTTTGATTCATCCCTCAAAGTGTCATGCATTTATAACTAACGTATTTAAACGCTAAATCACCCTAGACGAAATCACTGCGACAAGTCCATTGGATTAGGTATTTGATATTATGATTTTAGACAACCATTTCCAAACTTCTTAGATAAGCAGCACTCATTTAGGAGGGAATGGGAGTAGTGTGCAGCGTCCCTAGGGAAGTTTGATCCCAATTTATATGACATAAATAAAATTTTAGTAAATAATAACCATCTTTCTCAGGAGAGAAGTTCAATTAAGGAAAGTTATATGTTGGAATGAGATTTCACTTTGTGGTAAATAACGATATAGAAATTTCTTTAGAAAAATGTTGGATTTTCATTTCACGCGCAAAGTTTGTCTTTGATCATAAGAACTAGTTTTGACTGATATGTAAGCAGTGATGAAAGTGAAGAAAAAATGGGCACAAGATTTATCGATCCGCTCGGTGGAGCTGAACTGGATTGCAAAATTAAGGAGATGAGTTTAAATGAGCTGAATTTGAGAGGGCTATCTTGCATCCAAATTAATCTTAAGCTAATAAAGAAGAAAAAGAAATTTTACTTCTTGCGCAATGGAATAAGAAAATTTCAATGGGAAAATAAAAAAATACTACTACTATGAATTTATACGGCGATCCTTATATTTTGTAATTTGGCTCATTTCGAACAGCAGACCTGCTTAGCAGGGAAAAATAGTGAGTCAATGAAGAAAACATCAGAAGTGGAAAAAAAGGTTGCTTTTTAGTCCTACTTCAGTTATGGAATCCTCAATCTTTTCTTAGCAAAGGTAGTTCTCTGAAAATTGACTTGTTGATACTTTTCTTCTCACTTATATTAAAAACTTTATGAAACACAAAAAAGAGATTAAAAACTGTCTATCTTGAATTAACTTGCATCATAACCATATTTGTACGCCATGTATGTATCAATCAGGTACAGAAAGCCGTTCACAAGACAAAACGCCTGAAAAAAATATAATTGAATTTAAATTTTTTTCGTAGTCTAAAACCGTCAACCTGCGAGCTTTGACTCCCCCTTTCTCATTTTGAAAATAAAGAATTAAGATTCTTTTTTCATCAAAACGAGTTACCATCAATTTGAAACTTGAAAACCCTGACGGTTGATAGCACTTAGCAGAAAAAGGCAAAGATTGAAAATAGATGGTAAAGGAGTATTTTTGCTGGTTTTGGATGAAGCATCAAACAGTTCGTAGTAATGAACGGTAAATAAAAAATGATAGGTAGCTATTGTTAGTATCATGTAGTAAGTTAGGAATATTTTTAGTTATAATTGATTTTTTTATATACTTGATACTTTTAGGTACAAGTTAGTTTGGTATATATCTAACATTTTCAGACTTGTGAGATAAGTTAAAATACCGAAATACCTTGAGTTGGGTTGTTGCCTCTGAATTATTTGTCTTTACTGTTTTTATTGTTTGGTAAATGACGACTTATACTTATTGACGACATGACTGCCTGTCCATGGATTATTCTTTATGGTTGATTGTGTATGGCTATGCTGTTTGACCTATGTGGTTGTATGGATGAGTAGGGTTAAGGCCTCATTCAAGTGCTGGTCTATATTAATCACTAATCTAGGAAAACAGTTTTCTCTTTCTCCTTCTATCTCTTTTTTTTTACTGTGTTTGTGCTGTTGCATTGATGATTTCTCTTTTCGTTATTTTATCGTCCGAATCCTAAAATGGTTGATAACTGTTATATTTTATCGTCCAAATCCTAAAATGGTTGATATCTGTAAGGGGGAGGGGCGAACACTTTAGTTTCTTCACGGCTTTGAATGAGAACAGATAAAATGTTTTCGCTATCTTGTTCCTGAGCAAAAATAATTTCAACAAACTAATTATCATTAAAATGAAAGCTTCTGAAACGCATCCTAAATCTCATGAAGGAAATTTCCCAAATACAAATTTTCAAACAGTTCGTGGTAACGAACTGTAGTAAGGAGCGACCCGGCTCAATAGTAACCAAAACTCTAAAAAATGGAATTTTGATATCAATAGCTACATCAAAAGAATCGCATTTTAATGCTGATTTTAAATATATAAGTTTCATCAAGTTTAGTCTTACCCATCAAAAGTTAAGAGCCTGAGAAAATTTGCATTATTTAAGAAAATAGGGGGAAACACCCCCTAAAAGTCGTAGAATCTTAACGAAAATGACACCATCAGATTCAGCGTATCAGAGAACCCTACTGTAGAAGTTTCAAGCTCCTATCTACAAAAATGTGGAATTTCATATTTTTTGCCAGAAGACAAATCACGGGTGCGTGTTTTTTTTTTTTTTTTTTTTTTTTTTTTTTTTTTTTTTTTTTTTTTTTTTTTTTTTTTTTCCAGAGGTCATCGTATCGACCAAGTGGTCCTAGAATGTCGCAAGAGGGCTCATTCTAACGGAAATGAAAAGTTCTAGTGCCCTTTTTAAGTGACCAAAAAAATTGGAGGGCATCTAGGCCCCCTCCTACGCTCATTTTTTCCCAAAGTCAACGGATCAAAATTTTGAAATAGCCATTTTGTTCAGCATAGTTGAAAACCATAATAACTATGTCTTTGGGGATGACTTACTCCCCCACAATCCCTGGGGGAGGGGCTGCAAGTTACAAACTTTGACCAGTGTTTACATATAGTAATGGTTATTGGGAAGTGTACAGACGTTTTCAGGGGGATTTTATTTTGTTTGGGGGTGGGGATGAGGGGAGGGGGCTATGTTGGAGGATCTTTCCTTGGAGGAATCTGTCATGGGGGAAGAAAAATTCAATGAAAAGGGCGCAGGATTTTCTAGCATTACTATAAGAAAACAATGAAAAATAAACATGAAAACGTTTTTTCAAACGAAAGGAAGGAGAAGCATTGAAACTTAAAACGAACAGAGATTATTACGCATATGGGGGGTTCTAAAAATACTTTAGCATAAAGAGCGAGGTATTTAGGAGGAGATAAATACTTCGCTCTTTATGCTAAAGTATTTTTAGTAATTTCAACTATTTATTCTACGGCCTTTCTGATTCAGGGGTCATTCTTAAAGAATTGGGACAAAACTTACGATTTAGTGTAAAGAGCGAGGTATTAACGAGGGTACAAACCCCCTCGTATACATAATAAAAATAAAAGATTATGAAAGTTTGTTACGTAAGTTAATTCTTAAGTTACGTATATTTTTTACTAATAAATCGTTTAAAATTAAAAGTTCTAGTTGCCTTTTTAAGTAACCGAAAAATTGGAGGGCAACTAGACCTCCTTCTCCACCCCTTATTTCTCAAAATCGTCTGATCAAAACTAAGAGAAAGCCATTTAGCCAAAAAAAGAATTAATATACAAATTTCATTTTAATAATTTATGTGCAGAGAGCCAAAACCAAACATGCATTAATTCAAAAACGTTCAGAAATTAAATAAAAAAATAACTAATTTTTTTAGCTGAAAGTAAGGAGCGACATTAAAACTTAAAACGAACAGAAATTACTCCGTATATGAAATGGGTTGTCCCCTCCGCAATCCCTCGCTCTTTACGCTAAAGTTTGACTCTTTGCCACAATTCTACTTTTTAAGACAATTAAAAACTTCTTTGATCCTGAGCGAACGCTTTTGGACCGACTCTATTTTGTCACTAAGTTCATTTGAAAGTTTCGAATGCCAGACCGGACATGCATATTCCAATAACGGCCTGATAAAGGATAAGTAAACACGGAGGGAATGTATCTTAGGACAATTAAATTTGTTTAGTAGCTTAAAAATGGATAGTGAAACATTTGCTTGTTTAACAATGTTGGAAACATGTGTGTCCTACTTAAGATCATTAGAAATTGTGACACCAAGAAGCTTAACATGTTACACTAGCATTTCGCTTGGGATCGGATCGCAAAAAGCAGGAGTAGATTTCAAGAAGTTGATTGTCATTATCTGTGATTTGGTGGGATTTACTGTCATATTTAGATTCTTAGATTCATCCGAACATTGGGTTAGGATTTCAACAGGGTCACTTTTAATATTCCTATGACATACTTCAAGGATCGACAAATCATCCACATATTTCCATCTTTGGGGGAATTCCTTGCCAATTTCGTTAATCATGACAAGAAATAATAGTGGTCCCAATAAGGTTCCTTGAGGTATTCCACAGTACCTAGGGAGGGGGTTAGAGAAGGTATTTTTGTATTTTACAACTTGTGATCTGTCTGAAAGGAACGATATAACAATATTTACTAAAAGTGGGTCAATTTCAAAGTTATCATGTAGTAAACGAATTAGGATAGTGTGGTCAACTAAGTCAAACGCTTTTTGGAAATCGACTAAAACCAGGTTTAGCCAAACATTTGGTTTCTCTAGTTCACTTAGGATCGTGTGAATCAAGTGTACAAGGTAATGGGTGATGGAGGTTTTCCTTAAATTACCGAACTGTCGGATGTCAATGCGTGGTATAATTTTAATTTTAAGCCAGTCACAAAGGAACCCTTCGTAAAGCTTAGAAAAAACTGGAGTGAGTGCAATAGGACGCATGTTGGTTATAGTCAGACTGGAAGATTTCTTTGGGATGGGTGTTATAAAACCTAGTTTCCAGCAACTTGGGAATTTACCAGATTTTGTAATTTGGTTAAAAATATCAGATAAAGGTCCAGCAATTGTGTCTGAAAAGGCTTTAATCAAGTCAATTGGGATGTCTAATGGGCAAGTACTTGATTTTTTGAGCTTTTGGATTTTATTTATAATATCAGAGGGAGAAATTTGGGGGAAAGAGGTGGAGGGAGGAATAGTTTGACCTAAGCCAGTGAAAGGGGGGAGACTTCGTACTATGGACGCAAGATGCATGTTCAAATCGTTGGCTATCTTGTAAGGGGGCTCAGGGAGATGAAAATTAACTTCAACAGGGTTTTTTCCGCAAATCTCTTTAATTTTCCTGTACCATTGTTTGGGTTTATTAGAATACAAATCCTTAACCTTACTATTGTAATACCCAGAAGCTGCCTCTCAATTTTCTCTTCAGGAACTTTCTTAGATCATTAGCCTGTGTGATATGGCCTTGCTTGAACAAATTGATTTTTTTCCTTATTAGTTTTTTAAAAGTCGCAGTAATGTAAGGTTTATCGGTAGAGCATATTTTAATTTTTTTCACCGGAAAATGGGCTTCATAATTACTCCTCAATAAATTTTGGAATGACAAAGCCTTGAAGTCGACATCATTTGTTTGGTACACAGGGGACCAATTTTCACTAGTGATCCAAGAGCCAAAATTGTAGAGTCCTGAGTCAATTAGAGGTCTAAAGACGGTTTAAGTAATAGTAAAGGAATGTTTAACTGTAGCTAGTGGAGATAGGAGTAGGCTAAAGTGGTAACTACCTCCGAGAGGGGGAAGAATGGTGACAGGTCTGTAGAAATTTGACATATTGGTGCATATTAAATCAAGAGTAGAATTGCCTTTGGTAGTAGGGACTTTTACAATTTGTTTTAGACTAAAAGTATTACAAGTAGACTCAAGTTTTAATTCATTTACATCACCCAAGAGGAAAATTCCAGCATTTGGGTATTTAGATAGTACATAGTCGACACTGCTATGCAATTTTTCAATAAACTTAATTTTTTCAGCCGCTCTCTGCCCAGGAGAGTAGTAAAAACAACACAGGACAATCAAATTGAAAGGACGTGGTAAGACCTTAGGTCGAACACAAACCCACAAAATTTCATCAAAGGGAGTAAGACAAGGAACTAATATTTCTGAAGGATAAAAATCATTACGGACGAAGAAAAGAATTTCACCCCTTTTCTTACCCAGAGGATGGGTTTCGAGTCTGAGTTTAATAAACTGGATGAAATTATTCATTTTTAACATGTGTGTATTTTGAGCGTGTACTTCAGTAATAGCGATTATGTCTGATCTATATATTTTAGAAAAGGAGTCTAATTCATTAGTTTTTCAAAATTAAGACTTTCGGCGTTGCTTAACAAAAGTGTGGGAAATTTAAAAGACCCTGCACAGGTACCATTTTTACACTTAACTTTATTTAAATTACAAATGGGTACAGGGGGTGTGGTGGGATTCTTACCGGGGGCCAGATTAATGTAGTCAGAACAAGGGACTAAGGGAGCACATTTGACTTTTATGGGATGACTATTAGGGTCAACATCGATAGATGAATTATTAGAGTAAGAGAAGGATTTGTCTTGGGGATTTGGGGGTGCAATGATATGGATGAAGCACGAGGAGAACAATTAGGATTCATTATAAGACAATTAAAAAGTCTCAGACCTGAGTCACGTTGACAGGGTAGGCACGAGGGATAAAACGAATGGGCTGGGGGTGGGGTTTCGGCACTGGTGAGATGTGCCGAACTCATCTTCGGACATGAAAATTGTATATGAGAATCTTCTGGTCAACACAGCAGTCTGCAACAATTGGCTTCTTTTCATGTCAGACGTAAAAGCGCTCACTTCAAGGACAGACGAACCTGAGAGCCTTCAGGTCTGTTGTTGCAGTAGGGTTGTATGCCTCGGCATGCGTGATGCCTCAACGTAAACGTGGTAGACCATCCGCAGATGTCGGAGAAAGGCCCAGCCCCATTCTAAGTCACAATCAAATCCGATTGGCAATATCCGCTCAAGCAGATGGACTTTATCACTGGCCAGAAAGACTGAGAAGCAGAGCCGCTGCAAATAGTGCAAATCAGGATATACCACTTTTGAGTGCAAAAAATGTGAACTTCCACTGTGCCTTACTGCCAAAAACAATCGTTTTAAAGCCTTCCATAGCAAGTGAAAATGCCGGCTAACATCGTATTTTTACGACGGGGTCTAAAACTGAAAAAAAAGTAATTTTTGAAGCGATCACCCATGTAAAGTGTCATCCAATGAAGTAATTTTCCAAATAAAAATTTTAACTTCATATGTAAATTTAAAAAAAAACTTAAGGAAATTTAAAGCATTGCATAATACCATACACGGAAAATTTAAAAAAAAGTAACAATCAAATTATCTAATAAATAGAAATTTATCAGTAACATAAAATCAAATGCTTCTTGGTAATGATCTGTAAGTAAGGAGCAACTCGTGCTAGTAGTATCTGAAACACTAAAAAAGTAATTTTTGAAGCGATCGCACATGTAAAGTGTCATCCAATGAAGTAATATTCCCAAATACAAATTTTAACTTTCCTTATGTAATTCGGAAAAATATTGAAGGAAATTTAAAGCAACGCATAATACCATGCACGGAATATTAAAAAAAAAAGTAACAACGAAATTATCTACTAAATAGAAAGTAATCAGTAACATAAAATCAAATGCTTCTTGTAAATGATCTATAAGTAAAGGAACAACTCGTGCTAGTAGCAGCTGAGAATCTAAAAAAAGGGATTTTTGAAACGATCACACATGTAAGGTGTCATTCTAAATATTTATAATTCAATAAGTTTAAAATTATCCGCCAGAAGTTACTAGCCAAAGAAAGTTTGTATAAGTTTTAATATGCCCTTAAAAGGAGGCTTAATCTTGTTGAGGGGAATATACCCTCAAAAAGAGGAGTAATCTTGATGAAAATACCACCATTAAATTAAGTTTCCAAGCTTCCAAAAAGGTTGATTGTAGATTAACGTTTATTTTGGTGTTTTTTTCTCCAAAGTGTGACCGTATCGAAACAATGATCCTAGAATACCGGAAGAGCGCTCATTCAAACAGAATTCGGAATTTTTATATATTCCGTGTATAGCCAATGTGGTCTTAGAACGTATTTACAAAATTTCTAGTAATATTTTGGGTGGCAAGAGACTACCCCACAGCAAAGCGGTGTTTTTTTTTTCTATTTTCTTGAGCAGAACAACAATTTTGGCCCAAAGAGAGCAAAAAATGGGCGACAGCTCTCTGCTATTTCAGACATTTTAATTGTAACATGACAGCTTACATTAACATGATAACATGAACAAATAAAGGGAGATATGGAGAGCTGAGGCTATCATGATCCCTGCTAAGAAATTTACAGAGGGAGGGGTACCCGGGATTTCAGTTCGGGGGTTTCCTACAAAAGAGACTTTAAAAAATGCATAAAAATGTGTTTATGCAAATTTTGTTACGTTTTTACGAGTCGGGAAAAAATTGGGGGGAACACAACCTTGGGGGCAATCACTACCAAGAGCTTTTTTCACAAAGATTTAAATTCCCATATTTCCCTTTTTCTATTTTCTTACTATTCTTTTTTTGTTTTGTTTTTTGTTCTGCTTGTTTACGTGGCACTGTAAATGACCCAGGTAGTTTTAATCTTTATTAAATTCGTAATCTTTTTTTTGGATTTTCCCTTTTGCTAAGAATTAGAGTTCGAGATAAGTATAAGATACCAACTTCCTCTCATTGTGAATAAACACAAGGTATCTGAATTATTAAGCGAATCGCCATCGCTAATCTTATTTTAAAAAAATAAGTTAGAGGAGTTGATTTCCTCAGCTTAAAGTAGTAGGCTCTTATTCTAATATATTTTAAGGTTACTACAATTATCATCACTATCTTCCGTTACCTCCCTCCCCCTTTCTTCCTCTGTCTTCTTCGTCTTTCTTGTTTTGAGAAGTGTGCATTTCGTTTTTGTTGTTAGTTTCTTTCCTGTGATATTGGAAGGAGACGAAATCTACTTTTGCATCTCCTTTGATGCAAAGTTAAGAGTCAAGAGATTTTGTCTCCTTTTGAAGGAAGCAAAATCTCCTCTTGCCTTCTCTTTGATGCAGGGTTAAGGGTCAGGAGCATGCTCCTCCTCCTACATCCCAATCTATTCAAAGCCTCCGTCTTTACACCCTTCCAAGAAGTTCCAATTCACTTTAAATAATTCCTTATGACATCTTCCCACCCCATTCGGGGACGACCTGCCTTGTGTTCGGCCCTAGATAGTTGGCGGACACAGACGATCTTTGGTGTTCAGTCATCGTTCATCCACAGAACATGTCCTATCCATATTAATCATAGGAAAAAGTGAAAATCTATTGAACATTATATACTTCTGAAATTGAGCTTACCCCCAGCGTTTTTCCTGCTCCTCTGAAAGCACCAACAGCCATTGCAGAAGTATAATAGTCCAGTACTAAGCCTCCAGTTACAAAAAACATAATTGTGGCAGCAAAATTAAAGATTAGTTCCTGAAAAGGTAAATACGTATTGACTAAGACTTAAGTAAACAAGTAATGATGAACCAAGATTTTGTGGTCAATGTTTTCCATATTCCGAAGGGATTATTTATTTTATTTACATGGTTTTCTTTATTCATATCATTTTTCTTGCTCATGGTCATTTTTATCTTTCTTTTGATTTTCATTTAATAAGCGGTTTCTCATTAAAATACTTGAAATAAATAGGGGTAATCAAATATTTTCTTTCACTCAACATGCTTTAATATGACGAAAAAATAAAAAATGCCTTTATTTTAATAACTTTTTTTTATTAGCGTTCGTTTGAGGTCCCCACTCAAATGGGAGTGATTAAAAGAAATTAATCAACTAAGATTGTAACTAAAATAACTTTTTATTGAGTTAGTAAACCATCAAGATATAATTAACAAAGAATTGTATCATTTATTAGGTAATACACTGTACTTGAAACATTTCACATATATCTAACATTCATACTTAAAATAGAGCGTAGTTTAGGTTTCATAAAAACAATACTTATTGTTAAATACCCCAAATTGTTGTCAAAAACACCCAAAATCGTTTTGACTTTTTAAATTTCATAAAACCTAACGAAATAGACTAGGAAAAACCCAAAACGATTCTTCGGGGCTAAATGACAAAATAATGCCCAGGAGGACTAAACGCAAGATCACTAGGTTATGCAACAGGGAGCAAACACGAATACGTATTGAATGAATAATTGGCCTATGATTCCTCTTCCAAATAAAATGTCTTTCCTATTCTGAAATGCATTCTTGAGGTCCTATTACCCGGACAACATCTTGGCTGTTTAATTTGGCTATCTAAAGGGTAAGTTTCAGCTTACCCTTTTCCAGCTGAAAAACTAAATCGATTCATATGCAAGCACCTTTCTTAACATGACAGCAAGCCAAGAAGTAACAATATTTTCCCCACAATCGTTGATGGCATTAGTAAAGTTAATCTATCAATTTCTTGATTTATCCCTGGCAATTCCAGTCCATTAGTTTTTATTCAATTACTAATCAATTTTACTAATTACAATTACGACTAATCTCTGATTGCAGCATCGAGCCAATTTTTGAAAGTAGCTGAACACACTCCTCCTTCACTTTACTCTCCTCAGGGCCCTAAACTTTAGCCTCTCCCATGAGATTCCCGCCTCCGATCTAGATTTTTATAGTCTAACGGTGAAATTCCTTTGCTTACATCTCTGGTTCCAAACTATTTTTTGGTACTTGTTAATTAAACAAAATAAACTCAAGAATTACGCTTTGGTTAGATCTCAGAAAATTGGTTTCATAGCCAGAAAGACAAGTGACGGATGATCCAATGCAGGGTCTTATATATTTTGGGCTATATATTTGCACATTGGGGGGGGGGGGCTAGGTCAGATTAGGATCGCTGTCCAAATACTTCACCCCCCCCCACCCCTAATGTTCTAAATATAGCCCCAATTGTATTCACAACATAATTTAGAAAATGATATTCGAATACAAAATTGACCAAATGATCACCAAATTGACGATTATGTTCGTTTAAAATGAAGTCAACTTTGTTGTTTCCTTTTTTTTTAGATAAGAAAAATGGGGAGACCCATCTCTAGATCCTGTTAAGAAAGGTGCATAGATGTCGGAAAATATTCCAGCCAGGAAATGAACTGAAAGCATCCTTGAGAATCCTGAACAACTAGCGAAGTTAGAAACATAACACGTAGGTTTGGACGACAAATCTATATACAAGAATGCATACATACATTTTACCATAATTACAAGTGTGTACTTGATGAAAAAAAATATGGAGGAACAATTTCTTTGTGTTCTTATATTTTTTTTTCCACGAACTGGCAACATTTTCTACCACCCAGTGTTAGTTCGCAATCCAAATTTTGTGAACAGCAGGCCTAGATAGTAGCCAAAAAAACTGTTTGCCCCTGGAGTTCCTTTACAGCAACTACTACTAACAACTCAGCTTTCGAAGACAGACCTGCTGATTCTATTTGAGTTGACCTTGACTATGACATTAATACTTTTCTAATAAGGAGGTACATACTCAAGAGGGAGGGATTCCAGCTCACCCTTTTAGAAACTTTAAGCTCCAAAGCTCAAAACTTGACTTAACTGTGAAAAAACACCCTGAACATTGGCTATTCTATTTTTAACATCTTCACTGCTTCCACTGTCTTTACTATATATATATATATATATATATATATATATATATATAGATTAAAGATTGCTCTTTAAAGAGCAAGTGATGTCCTATAACAGATCAAACAAATCCGTTTGGACATCGTTGAGCAGGAATGCAATTCGATCAAGCAAGCAGCACCCCCCAAGTAAATCATCTTTATTAGCTACTTTTTCTATGGGATCATGGAAGCCTCCACAGTGAATACATATAGGGTTGAAGAATGCCAGTGACTTGAAAATAACACTTGCGTAGTTTACGGCATCATTGTAGGTTTTTACTGGGTTTCATGCCACTATTTGTTGGCATCGAAGATTGTGATGGTGCTGCTCTTCTAACATAATATTTTTTTGGTACTTGTGTTAACTGTGTTAAATGTGTGCAAAATGTGTTAACTACAATTGTTCTGCATATTATGAAGTAATAATTGTTTTCTAACTTAACGCTGTTCAATGTATTCTCTCGTCCGTTCTGATTCTTGCTGTCCTTTGACAACACAGTTCTTTATTCTTGACTGTCATTTTGACGTTCTTGATGCTTGCTTTAGCGTGTCTGTTAACCCAAAAATTATTTGTTCTTCACTTTCATCTTCGGCAAGTTCTGATTCCTGCTGTTGCTTGTAATTCTCGGTGCTGATTATCTTCTAACTGCATAATTCTTTGTTCTCGAGGTGTTATATCTTCTAATTTTCTAGTCACGCATTTCTCTGTTCTTCATTTTCATTTTGATTCGTTTTGATCCTCACTGTCGCATGTCTTGTAACCACATTTTTTTTCTTCACTTCTGTTTTTGAATCGTTGTGATTCTCGCTGCCACTCATCTTTTAACTGCATATTCGATATTCTTCAATTCCGTTTTTAACTTGTTCTAATTGTCAGTTTCATTAATATTTTAACTGCATATATCCTTGATTTTATTTTCGTTCATCATTACTTCAGACATTTTTTTAGTGCCTTTTGCTTTAATTGCTTGGATTAACCTTGTCACTTTTGATGGTCTACGTTGTTCATTATCACTCGTCGTACATTTACATTTCTCAGGTCATTCTCTTGACCTTGTGTCATTTGATGATCCAGTTTGTTAATTTTGAGCTTAAGGCTTTGTCCTTTTCTGTTCTTTTTTGTACTCATTTTGTGCTATCGGTAATTAACGTTTGTGTCCCCCGGAGGCTGAAAATGCCTTTTGAAATTTACATCACCAAATATGGGCACATGAATTTACATATTTCTGAATTTTTATGGCACTTGGTATTAACCAAGTGACATATAGCAGTCGCCAATTCTGTCGGTCTGTCGGTCCCGGTTTTGCTACTTTAGGCACTTCCAGGTAAGCCTGGACGATGAAATTTGGCAAGCGTATCAGGGACCGGACCAGATTAAATTAGAAATAGTCGCTTTCCCGATTTGACCATCTGGGGAGAGTGGGGGCCCGGTTAATTCGCAAAAATAGAAAAAATGAAGTATTTTTAACTTATCAGCGGGTGATTGGATCTTAATGAAATTTAATGTTTGGAATGATATTGTGTCTCAGAGCTCTTATTTTAAATCCCGACCGGGTCTGATGACATTGGGGGGAGTTGGAGGGGGAAAACCTAAAGTCCCGGTTTTGCTACTTTAGGCACTTCCAGGTAAGCTAGGACGATGAAATTTGGCACGCGTATCAGGGACCGGACCATATTAAATTAGAAATACTCGTTTTCCCGATTTGACCATCTGGGGGGGGGGGGGGAGCGGGGGCCCGGTTAATTCGCAAAAAATAGAAAAAATGAAGTATTTTTAACTTATCAGCGGGTGATTGAATCTTAATGAAATTTAATGTTTGGAATGATATTGTGTCTTAGAGCTCTTATTTTAAATTCCGACCGGATCTGATGACATTGGGGGGAGTTGGAGGGGGAAACCTAAAGTCCCGGTTTTGCTACTTTAGGCACTTCCAGGTAAGCTAGGACGATGAAATTTGGCAACCGTATCAGGGACCGGACCAGATTAAATTAGAAATAGTCGTTTTCCCAATTTGACCATCTGGGGGGGGGGGAGTAGGGGCCGGTTAATTCGGAAAAATAGAAAAAATGAAGTATTTTTAACTTATGAGCGGGTGATTGGATCTTAATGAAATTTGATGTTTGGAATGATATTGTGTCTCAGAGCTCTTATTTTAAATCCCGACTGGGTCTGATGACATTGGGGGGAGTTGGAGGGGGGAAACCTAAAATCTTGGAAAACACTTAGAGTAGAGGGATCGGGATGAAACTTGATGAGAAAAATAAGCGCAAGTCCCAGATACATGATTGACATAATCGGAACTGATTTGCTCTCTTTGGGGTAGTTGGGGGGGAGTAAGTCTTAAAAATTAGAAAAATGAGGTATTTTCAACTTACGAACGGGTGATCGGATCTCAATGAAATTTGATGTTTAGAAGGATATCGTGTCTCAAAGCTCTTATTTTAAATCCTGACCGGATCTGGTGACATTGGGGGAAGTTTGGGGTGGTGAGACCTAAAATGATGGGAAACGCTTAGATTGGAGGGATTGGGATGAAACTTGGTTGGAAAAATAAGCAGAAGTCTTGCATACGTAATTTACATAATTGGAACGGATCCGCTCAATTGCGGGGGGGGGGGGGGTAATTCTGAGAAATAAGAAAAATGACGTATTTTTAACTTACGAAGGAGTGATCGGATCTTCATGAAACTTCATATGCAGAAGGACCTCGTAACTCCGATATCTTATTTTAAATCTTAACCGGATCAAGCGTAATTGGGGGGGGGGCAGTTGGGGGGACCGGAAATTTTAGAAAATACTTAAAACGGTGAGATCAGGGTGAAACTGGATGGGAAGAATAGAAACCTGTCTAAGATACGTGACTGACATAACTGGACCGGATCTGCTCTCTTTGGTGGAATTGGGGGGGGGGGGTAATTTTGAAAATTGAGGTATTTGTAACTTACGAAAGGGTGACCAGATCTTAATGAAATTTGATATTTAGAAGGATCTTGTGCTTTAAAGTTCTAATTTCAAATTCTGACCAGATCCTGTGACATTCGGGGGAGTTGGAGGGGGGAACCGGAATTCTTGGAAAACATGAAAATTGGAGTATTTATATCTTACGAATAGATGATCGGATCGTAATGAAATTTGATTTTTAGAAGGAATTCATGTCTCAGAGCTCTTATTTCAAATCCCGACCAGATCTTTTGACATTGTGGGGATTTGGAGGGGGAAATCTTGGTAAAAACACTTGG
Organism: Artemia franciscana; assembly: GCF_032884065.1. Taxonomy (NCBI): domain Eukaryota; kingdom Metazoa; phylum Arthropoda; class Branchiopoda; order Anostraca; family Artemiidae; genus Artemia; species Artemia franciscana. The sequence continues at coordinate 13,653,543 of NC_088875.1, read as the reverse complement.
AGTGTAGGAATCGGGATGAAGCTTGGTAGATAGAATAAACAAATGTCCTTGATACTTGATTGACAGAATCGTACTGGATTCGCTCTCTTTGGGGGAGTTGGGGGGAGGGGTTCAGTGATTTGGCGAGTTCGGTGCTTCTGGACGTGCTAGGGCGATGAAAATTAGTAGGCGTGTCAGGGAGCTGCACAATTTGACTTGATAAAGTCGTTTTCCCAGATTCGACCATCTGGGGGGCAAAAGGAAGAGGAAAAATTAGAAAAAATTAGGTATTTATAACTTACGAGTGGGTGATCGGATCTTAATGAATTTTGATATTTAGAAGGACTTTGTGACTCAGAGCTCTTATTTTAAATCTTGACCGGCATTAAGCCTCTTATTTTCCTTTTTAAATCAATCTATTGATTCATAGAATTTTGTTAGAGCTCATACCATATGATCTCTTGGCTCTTAGCTCTTCTCGCCTCATCACAAGTGCCATATGAGCTCTTAGCTCTTGTTTTTTCTGCAAATACTTCTAAAACGGTTGTAAAATCTATTTTCCTTGTGTCTTCACTTTCAGTCAACATGAGTGCTTAACTACTTAGTCTCTCCTGATTTATTGTTGATATCACATACTTGTTGTTTTTTATTCGTTTTAGCCTGGAAAATAATGTCTATCTAGAAGCCAAGCTCTCTGGAATTGTTAAGAACATTTCACAATTTCAAAAATCAATTGTTCACTTTGACTGTGGCGCGAAGCTCCATCAAACGCGGGGCCCAATTGGGCCAAATCGTTCTAATCACCCTTTATCCGGCCCTGGATAAAAGGGATACTATGCTGAAGATGGCGGCAAAATCAGACATCAAACTCACTCATCCATTGCTTTGGTATATATTTGGTATGCCATTTACAGGTCACTGATTAAATCTTGTCTAATTTCGTTGATGTCACTCCTAAAGGTCAAATCTGAGATTTTGAAACTTCTGGGGTAATAGCTGAAAATTATTTGCTAAAAAGCTCTCAGTGGGAGAATGAGCAAGGCATTGTCATGTTCAATCACATTAATCTTCCTCGTCTACACTGCTAATCCTCCTTGTCAGAATAACTAAGCAAACCGTTTTGACAGTCATATCAGAAGAATGAAAGAAGCGATAGTTTTATCCCGCGAATTTTTAAAACGTGTTCCAACCAAAAGCTAATACATCTACTCCTGTGATTCCCGACGTGGAGCGCAGGCCTCACCAGTAGGGCATAGAAATATTTTGGTGGGTCATTGGCAGGACGTTCACCCCTCAGCTGCCTGTATTCTGGAGCCTTAATTTTGAAAAACAAAAATTCATGTGAATAACGTCACATTCATACTTATTTAAAGAGCAAAAAATATACATGGTGGTATTGCAGGGACGTCACGCATTGTATAAGATGTGTTGTATTAAAACGATACTTTTGACTAGCATAAAATATACCTAGAGGAAGATGTGTAAAAAGCTACCAAGTTAATGGTCTTTAATCGTCCTTCAACTGTTAATAACAAGATTTAAATATCCCAAGGGGGCAACTGAATTTTAGAAAAGGCCTAGGTAGGGCATGACCTAAAATTGGCTTTGATCTACTTCTTACACAACCAAGATTGTCTTTGTCATAATATCGTTGGAAGATATTTTTTAAGTTCTGTGTCCACCATCCCGATTCTTCTAGCCTGCAGAGAAGATATTGCAAAACAATTTTCCTGATAATTTTCCAATTTTCCTGATGAGTAATCAGGAAACAAGGTTCCTGATTACTTAAAAAAAAAGCAAATAAATTTCAAGACTGAAAACAAGCATGAAAACGCTATACATAATTTTAAAATATAAAACGTCATCCATGGTTAATACTAAACTGAAGAAATCTACTGAATTTTTTCTTCGAATTTTGAATTCCTTTTCCAAAATATATAATTAACTCTCTCCAACAATTTCCAAATTATTAATTTTACTAAAAATTTTCCTCAGGCTCTTAATTTCGTTTTTACGTCCTTTGATAGTCTTAAATGTTTGCACCGGGGTTATGTATTCATGTAGTTATATTCATACAACTTGTGTGAGTCCCCTCCTTGGTATCTACAACTCATGTTAATCTATTCAAAGTTTACCCAAATTTGCATTCTTTTTTGGGAACGACCATGAAAAAAGTGAAAAAAAACTTACCAACAATTTTTGATACGTGCCGGCTTCTCCATAGAAATAAGAAGCCAATAGGGCAAGTGAAATGATCAAAAAACCACCAATTGTAATGGTTCCAGTCATATATCTATCTGTGTACGAGCCAGAGATGACATCACCACCAAAGTGCAAGTTATATCCCCGTAAGAGAGCAATGCAAATAATTGATACTATCTAAAAGAAGAAAAGGTGAGATTGAGGGATGCTCCCTGATATGGCGAGGCGCATATGGCGGGGATGCTCCCTGATAGGGCGGGGCGCATATATAACGCATATGACCTATTGGTCGAACGCGTCAAACCCCAAACAACATATGGCGGGACAAGGACAAATTTTAGGATAAACTGAAGGTCTATATATGTGCTATGAATAAAAGAGGTGCCATGATAGAACCCTATCATTTGGCGGAGATGCTCCCTGATAGGGCGGGGTGCATATATAACGCATATGACCTATTCGTCGAACGCGTCAAACCCCAAACAACATATGGCGGGGCAAGGACAAATTTTAGGATAAACTGAAGGTCTATATATGTGCTATGAATAAAAGAGGTGCCATGATAGAACCCTATCATTTGGCGGAGATGCTCCCTGATAGGGCGGGGTGCATATATAACGCATATGACCTATTCGTCGAACGCGTCAAACCCCAAACAACATATGGCGGGGCAAGGACAAATTTTAGGATAAACTGAAGGTCTATCTATATATGTGCTATGAATAAAAGAGGTGCCATGATAGAACCCTGCAGGACATCACAAATTATCTTTTTAGCATTGTTTTGACAGTTCATCCCCAGCCCCTTGTAATGGTCTCATACGGTCCTAAGCTATGTGAAAAACTAACCAAAAAAAAGAAAAAAATGGAAATCTTACTTTATAACATGCAACAAGTATCAATGAATTGAATCTTATTTACTTTTTTTTACCATTTTCATCTGTTTTTCAATTAGTTTTCATCAATTAGTGTTTAATTTTTTTTTACATAGTCTAGGGCCAAACAAGACCATTAGGGGGTAGGCTGTTGTATGCTCTTTACTGAGTTGCAGGTATAGCTGCAATCACGAAATGGGTAAAATTCTAGATTAGGCGGATTTTCGGTTATCTTGGAAAGTAGTTGAGTCAAATGAATGAAACTTTCAGGAATAGATCTACAGTTCAAACTTCATCATGGAAACATTTAAAAGTTCTTATATTAACTCATTCCCCATTTCTGAGGGTTATAAGATTGCCTGAAAGGCATGTTACCTCTCTCAATTTTGTATACAGAATCTACTCTCTATTTTGCTCTTGGAAATCACGTTCCAATTTTTGAATAGTATTTTAAGCAATACTATGATTTACTATAAACTTAGACATTCTTATTTATGGATTCTAATAACCTTATTAATCAATATTCAATGAATTCACAATGTTCAAAACATTTTTTAAAAGCACCATCTGCGTTTTAGATTTGCCTCTGAAAGTTTTAGTTCTATAACATAAAGTTTAACCAAGGTCATCAAAGGTCAGTGTACTTTGAAGGGGAAGGAGTTTAGGTATGTGGCTGAAACACCTTTCAAGAGCCTGATTTGGGCACTGGATCCCTAACAATTTCTTTCACCTAGCTCAACCACTTTCCAAGACAGCCAAAGTCTGTCATCTTGAATATTGTCTGAGAACATCATTAATATAATAGCGGAATAGAGCGTTGGAAATAAAAGATCTAAAAGTGTCTTCAATTAACTAAGAACTTGTAAGATTTTTCGGTAAACTAAGCTTTCCGGAATTCTCTTCAGCCCTTATGACCTCTCTGGTTATGCTTTACAATTAATACTTTTATAGCATTAGTTTTACTATTTAGAACTGTGTTTTCTTATGAAATTAAATAGAGTTATTTGGTAAATTCTAGTTAATTGACTTCTTGCTATCTCAGAAAGGGTTTAGTTTAGGAAAATGAAACTTTCAGGGATAAATCTACAGACTAAAGTATGTCCCGGAAAGGTATTTTGAAGCAACTACCTCCACTCCTTCTCCCCTCTAGAGGGCCTTGACCTTTGATGACCATTAAAAATATGTGTGTTATAAAAGTGAAACCTTGTAAAATAGATATTCTGCTTAATTGAAGTACAACAAAATTGTTTTCAGCGTCATAACTTTGCTCAGTTTCATTTTATAAGGTTTTAAAGATATGCAAATACATTTCCTCAAATTATGAAAAAAAAATTGATATGGCTCAAAATTCTACTCAGATAACAGGAATTGTATTTTCAGAACTAAAGGCAGAGAAAAAGCAACTGGTAACTCAAAATTAGGGTAAAATGTTGTTTTGTCAAAATTTCAATAGGTATAGACCTGTCATGTAGGCAAATTTCAGGCCCCTCTAGAGGGAGGAGTGGAGGTGGGTACTTTAAAATACCTTCCCGGGACATACTTTAGCCTGTAGATTTATCCCTGAAAGTTTCATTTTCCTAACCTAAACCCTTTCCAAGATAGCAAGAAGTCAATTGACTAGAATTTTACCCAAAATACATGAAAGAGTACCTCTTTTAGACGAGATCGGCAAAATGTGTTATTTACTTACTACTTCGGCTAATTTCAAAAAACCGAAAGTTCTTGCCACAGTTCTTAAATCTGCCATTTCGTTCCTTAAGAAAAACTGAAGTTAAAAAGCTTCAGTCAGCAACAATTAAAAACGACTAACCAACGTATGACATACGAAACAAGATGCTTAGCTAGTATAGAAGGTTTTCAATTAGGATTACCAACTAGACATGTTTTATGCTGAAAGAGCACATTCCCATGTGCCGGGACACAATGACATAAAGGGGCAAACAAATAACACATTTTAGAAATTTGGGACATAAAAATCTTAGAAATAGATTTTTAGGTTGAAATGAAAATTAGAAAATCTTAGAAATTTCATGTTGAATGGGCGCATTCCCATGTGCCGGGACACAATGACATAAAGGAGCAAACAAGCAACACATTTTAGAAATTTGGGACACAAAAATCTTGGAAATAGATTTTTAGTTTGAAATAAAAATTAGAAAATCTTAGAAATGAAAATTTTAGAAATTTTATGTTGAATGGGCACATTCCCATGTGCCGGGACACAATGACATAAAGGGGCAAACAAGTAACACATTCTAGAAATTTGGGACATAAAAATCTTAGAAATAGATTTTTAGGTTGGAATAAAAATTAGAAAATCTTAGAAATAAAAATTTTAGAAGTTTTATGTTGAATGGGTGCATTCCCATGTGCCAGGACACAATGACATAAAGGCGCAAACAAGTAACACATTTTGGAAATTTGGGACATAAAATATGTATAATATGTATAAATATGTATTGGGACATAAAATATGGTGGGTAAATGTTTGTAAATTCATGACCTAAAACGAAACATTTTCCCAGATTTCCATACGAACTAGTTTCTTGGGAGAATTTGCACTGACCTCTTTGTTATGGTTGAAGCAGTAGCTGCAACCTATTAAAGAGCGGACCCTGCCCATAGTAACTAAACGTTAAAAAACGTTAAAATGGTCATTTTTCTTCTTTTTTCCAGGCCTAGTGGGTTACTAGAACATCATAGAAAGATGCTCAAGAGCTCATTCAAAAGGTAGTTTTCATATGCACGTCGTTTTTATAAATTTTGTCATCTGCAAGTGCCATATGGCACGAAAAATGACACTTTTTATGCTATTTCTCTTGGGGCGGGGCTAGCGGGCCACCAGAACATCGTAGATAGATTTTCGATAGCTCATATAAAAAACATTGCTCATATCTAAGTTCTTCTTATAAATTCCACCATCTGCAAGTTCCAAATGGTACTAAAAACGGTACTTTTAGTAGCGTGTCACAAGTGGAAAAGCTGGGGCTAGTGGCCTATCAGAACTATTTAGAGTGATGTTTAATGGCTCATTTGAAATTTTTGCTCATATCTACGTGCTTTTCATCAATTCTACCATTCGTAAGCGATATATAGCACTGAAAACGACACTTTTGGTGCCACTTCTTGAGTGGAAAATCTTGGAGATATAAAACGGTATCATTGTAATAATTATAATACAAAACCCTTAGCTGGAGGTTTAAAAGAACACCTCCCGTAGCCTCCTCCTTCAAGCCCCCTTAACAAGCTACACAATAAAATTCTTATAAACACCAATATATTAATTTATGGTATTATAATTAGATTATCATTTGTTTGAGTCCTGCTTGGATTTCTTATGATTGTTTTTCAGATAATCCACTATTTTTGTAAATATGATGCCTTCATTTCTTAAAGAATATCCCAGGAAGGCTCATTTTAACGCTATTTCTCATATCTATGTACTTTTTATCAATTTCACCATCCATAAGTGCCTTACTTATGGCACTACGTAGTGCCACACTACGGATTTTTTGGCGCCAATTCTTAAGTGGAAGAGTTTGGAAGCATAAAACGGTACCATTGCAATAATTATGGTCCAAAATCCTTAACTAGAGGTTTATAAGAACCCCTTACATAAACTTCCACTTCAAACCCTCTTAGTAAGTTTCATAAATTGCCTACTCATCTTAAAAGTAAAATATTATTGCGAAAACAAATTAACTAAAACCAAAAATTTTTTCAATTAAAAATATGCCAAAAATTAAGCTTGAATTATCAAGAGTTTTTAAATGAACCTTCTAAGTTCACTGTGCAATGAAGTCTGTGTGCCAGTTCTAATGGTGGAAATGTAGTGGAAGGGATGCCCTTGTCCCCTTAGTTTTTGTGGCAATTGTATTAACCAAGTGACATATAGCAATCGCAAATTCTGTTGGTCGGTCGGTCTATCTGTCTGTCGGTCTGTCTGTCGGTCCCAGTTTTGCTACTTTAGGCACTTCCAGGTAAGCTAGGACGATGAAATTTGGCAGGCATATCAGGGACCGGACCAGATTAAATGAGAAATAGTCATTTTCCCGATTTGACCATCTGGGGGAGTGGGGGGCCCGTTAATCCGGAAAAATAGAAAAATAGAAGTATTTTTTACTTACGAACGGTTGATCAGATCTTAATGAATTTTGATGTTTGGGAGGATATCGCGTCTCAGAACTGTTATTTTAAATCCTGACCGGATCTGGTGACATTGGGGGGGGGGAAACCTAAATCTTGGAAAACACTTAGAGTGAAGGGATCGGGATGAAACTTGGTGGGAAAAATAAGCACAAGTCCTAGATACATGATTGACATAACCGGAATGGATCCGCTCTCTTTGGGATAGTTGGGGGGGGGGGATTAATTCTGAAAAATTAAAAAAATGAGGTATTTTTAACTTACGAACGAATGATCGGATCTCAATGAAATTTGATGTTTAGAAGGATGTCGTGTCTCAGAGCTCTTATTTTAAATCCCGACCGGATCTGGTGACATTGGGGGGAGTTTGGGGTGGGGGAACCTAAAATCACGGAAAACGCTTAGATTGGAGGGGTCGAGATGAAACTTGGTGGGAAAAATAAGCAGAAGTCTTAGATACGTGATTTACATAATTGGAATGAATCCGCTCTATTGGGGAGGAGGGTTAATTCTGAAAAATTAGAAAAAATGACGTATTTTCAACTTACGAAGGAGTGATCGGATCTTCATGAAATTAGAAGGACCTTGTAACTCAGATCTCTTATTTTAAATCTCAACCGGATCCAGCATCATTGGGGGGGCAGTTGGGGGAGGGGAGACCGGAAATCTTAGAAAATACTTAAAGCGGAAAGATCAGGATGAAAGTGGATAGGAAGAATAAAAACCTGTCTAAGATACGTGACTGACATAACCGAACCGGATCTGCTCTCTTTGGTGGAGTTGGGGGGGGGGGGGTAATTTTGAAAATGGAGGTACTTGTAACTTACGAAAGGGTGACCAGATCTTAATGAAATTTGATATTTAGAAGGTTCTTGTGCTTTAAAGCTCTAATTTTAAATTCCGACCAAATCCTGTGACAATGGGGGGAGCTGGAGGGGGAACCGGAATTCTTGGAAAACGTGAAAATTGGGGTATTTTTATCTTACGAATAGGTGATCGGATCTTAATGAAATTTGATATTTAGAAGGAATTCGTGTCTCAGAGCTCTTATTTCAAATCCCGACCAGATCTTTTGACATTGGGGGGAGTTGGAGGGGGAAATCTTGGAAAACAATTGGAGTGGAGGGATCGGGATGAAGCTTGGTGGATAGAATAAGCAAATGTCCTTGATACGTGATTGACGTAACCGTACTGGATTCGCTCTCTTTGGGGGTGTTGGGGGAGGGGCTCAGTGATTTGGCGAGTTCGGTGCTTCTGGACGTGCTAGGAAGATGAAAATTGGTAGGCGTGTCAGGGAGCTGCACAAATTGACTTGATAAAGTCGTTTTCCCAGATTCGACCATCTGGGGGGCTAAAGGGAGAGGAAAAATTGGAAAACATTAGGTATTTATAACTTACGAGTGGGTGATCCGATCTTAATGAATTTTGATATTTTAAAGGACATAAAAGGACATTATGGGAATGTGCTATCAAGTCAAATTTATAAAAAGTGACTAGATGTAAAAATAAGTTTTTAAATGAGGCATTAAGCAGCTCTCTTTTGTTACCGTAACCTTCTAGTTTTGCTAGTCAGTAGGTGATTTATAAAGCCCTGTTTTCATAATGGCTTTTTCAGGCTAAGTCAACCGAGCGAAAACAGCTTTTCGTCCATCGAAAAACTAGTGTTCCTGAAAAACATATATTGGTTTGTAAATTATGAATAATAAACTTTTTGTTACAAACTGAAAGTTTTTTGTAGCTGTCAAGGTTGTCTGCAGTTTTTTTCTAGAGGTGTCATTCCCTCTAGATGGGTGATGATTAGAAATTATATTAAAAGACAAGTTTTGCACTGAAACTAATGAGAAACATTAAAAACTTTAAAGAACAAAAATGATTCCTAATAAATAAAAAAGATTATGACAGCGTTGTTTCTGCATTAAATTTTAATCAAAAATAAGCAAAGAATAATTTTAAAAACAATGTTTTTCGAGGAAAGTAAAGAGCGAAGTTGAAACTGAAAATGGACAAAAATCATTACTTCACAGCCTATCTAAAGTAGTGGGGCTTTAGGGAGTACAGAGGGAACATTCTTATTTGGGCACTAAAGCTTCCCTAAATAGGTTCCCTATACTACAGACTGGACGCTTAAGGCTTCCCCTGTTAGATGAAACTTCAGAAGATACATCTGTTTTCATACTTCTACGATAATCTCATTTGAATATAGCTATGAGGGCCTAGCAACCAGTATTAGCAACTAAATCCAATATAAGGCTGAACTTTCAATGTAATTCATGTTAGCGAGAAAGCAGAATTCAGAGAGGGAAGAGTTTTAATATACTCTTTATCATCAAGTTTTTATTTGACGATACATATCAGCAAAAATGATTGGTTTGTTTACACTATTAGAATTTGATAGTGGAGCTGGCAACAGCATCAAAGACAAGAGTACCAAACGTAGCAGAAGAAATTTCATGGGGATCTCGACTAAGCCTTGAATGAGATGATATGTATGCAAGATATGTGATCTCATTGAGCAAATCCAAATTGGAGGATCAGTTATGTTTTGCAGTAAAACTTGATATAATGTATATACATAGACTTCAAGCTACTTTAAATATAATAGTAAACATGTTGAGGGCAATAAGTTGAATCAGTAAGAGAAAAAGAGGGATATATTGTTGTAATTATGTAATAAAAATGTTTCTAAATTAAAAATGTTTTTCTTGTTAGATATTTTAGTAGGTTAACGATCCGCTAGGAATATTCTACAAGTAGAAAGAATATTAGTTAGTCTGTATTCAACTGTGAGAGTGTTAGGACTTAAAAATGTAGGGATTTGAGAAACAAAAATCAGGCAGAATCTTGTGATTTTGGAAAAATGTTTGATTTGAGATAATGATTTTCGGGAGTTATCTCTTCAAAGAAAAATGTTTTCTGAAAGAATACTTAACGACATAAGGAAAAATGATTTCCGTCTTTGGACTATTTTATAAGACTTTTATAAATACCAAAGGCAAAAAAATCTCCATTTTCTTTTAGAAACAATCACATAAAGAAAAATTAGCAGTGAAAAACTTCAGCGTACCGAATATGTCCATAACTATCAAGTAAAGAAATTAGAATAGTCTCGTAAAAGGTAGCAAATTGTACTTTATCAGACAATAACACTATTGACCTCGTTGCTTAAGCCTCATTTACAAAGAATCACCAAAAGGCTTCATATTTTTCACTTGAAAATTCAGAAGATAGCATTTGAAAAAGGCTGTACTTGCGTGTCATCACTTTTGCGTCAAGGAATAGGCGCTTAAAGGCAATTCTCAACCCTTTTTTCTAAGGTAATCAAATTTCAACCTGAAATTGCAGAAGTGAGAAATATTTTGATACTATCCAGTAGATCCATTTTTAGATCAATTTCTTCGGTGAGTTTATGTTTTCTATTTTCATTTACATATTTAGTTTAATTTATACGTCTTATTGGTCTCTTCTAGTGTTCAGAACAAAGAGAAGTAATTTTAATACCAAAACTATTAAAATGCCATATTTATACAGATTTTGTCCACAACACTAATTACAGTCCCCATTTTAAGTTTTCCACGTTTTGCAAATGTTTTGCAAAAGGTTTGCAACCCATTCCACGTTTTACAAACTATTAGACACCAAAGACGTTGAGTAAATTAGTTTTTTTTAAAATACTTACCCATGGTGTGTTCTGTCATTATTTTGTATCCAAACACCCGAAAATGGAAGAAGCTTACACAATTTTTCCCTGCAGTACCGATTACAGCCTATATTTTAGGCATATTATTAGGTGACAAATATCAACCTTTTGTTTTAAGCCAGTTCATTTTTTTAAGATTAAGAGTTTACCCCACCCCCTCTCTTAGGCTTAGATACAATGTTTTGCATGACATTAACACCAACAAAAGACTCGTACAGCATCAATCGCCTCAACTCAACTAAGCTTAACTCAACGGCGGCCACTTGTCATTTTCATTTTCCTCTTTAGTGTATTTTTTTCTTTGTCTTTGTTTTCCCTGACATAGAGCTTGGTGTGGGCAAAGTATATTGTGTTTATGTATGTATAATGTGCCTAAAAACGCAAATATTTGATCTCAAAATCCATTATCTAATCTTAAAGCCATTTTTACTGCCCAAGTTTCCCTTTTTATTTAAAAGAAAAGTGAAAACAGGAAAGTTTTGTTTTTTACTTACTACTATCTCCATTACTGCTTAGGTTTAAGCTGGAAAAAGATCCCAAATGAGAACAATTTGATAAACATTCTGGTGAAAACCTCGAGGAAATATATTTCCAGCATTTTATCACTTCTTTTTGTGTAAAACTAAATCAAAAGACACTATGTGTATCCAGACTGTTGAGAGGGTTTCTCTGCAACACCAAAAGACACTATGCCCATCCAAGGTTAACAAAAGGGTGTATACGTGGCTCCTCAGAAACGGCTGAAGGTATTAAATTGAATTTATCAAGGCATGGTTAGGAGGAATTAAAATAAATTAGAAAAAAACTATGTTCGTCCACGTTTTCAAAAGGGCTTATCTGAAATATCTCATGAGTAGCCAGAGTTATTAAGTTAAAACCCTCAGTGCATGTTAAATGGACTGTGAAACTAAACAAATATGAACTATTCTTATCCATGGTTGTCAAAAGGGTATATCTACAATATCATAGTAATGGCTAAGGGAATTAAGTAGACACTTACTTGGCAGGTTGAAGGGAGTGGTCGATTAATATTTGTCCATGATTGTAACATGATTTGGGTCAAAATGGCATCAGCCATATAGCAGCCCAAAACTTATGTAGAATTTTAATTCATTTATCTGAATAATATACCCTGTACCCTTCTCCATAAAATTCTATTATACAACTATTATTAAAATTTGTTGGAAATTTTTTCCCCAAACAATGATTAGATGGCTAAAAAATGGACTTAGAATAGTCGAGTTATTATCAATAAGAAAACTTATGCGATCAAAAACGGAAAAAAATTAGTTAAAATAAAAACTTTCAAAAAAACTCTAGCAAAGAAAGTAAACAGCGATGATAGAACTTAAGACGAGCGGAGATAAATTCCTATTGTCATACAATAATCCTCATACAAGGATTCAAAGGGGCTGTTCTTTCGTTGTTGGATTCGACTGGTGCGAATCACACGTATCCAAGGTAAGTTCTTTCAAAGAATCATAAAACGAATTAAACAAAAATCTACATCGGATTCATTTTCAGAAATACTCCACAAACGACCCGCCAATCGTGACCTAAGAAGATGCAAACACTGATGATTAACTTTTAAAGAGGAAAAACCAGCTCCTTGGCTACTCCTAGGCAATGAATCGGAGAAAACTATATATGGAAAAAACAGGAAAATGGTCTGAGATATCACCCGTCAATATAGAATTTTGCAACAAGGTCAAAGATGAAAAAATATTATCAAGCAAAGAAGTGGTAGTGTTAGTTTTGCGAGTTGGAATGCATGCAGAAGGTAATGTTCCACAAGCAAGCATTGTTGAAAGAAAAGTCAAGGACGAGGATGACCTCCGGTCGCACAAATTAAGGTTGAAGTCACCCATAATGACAAGTTCACATGAATGAAGTTGGAGTATTTCCAAAACATCATCAAGAAACTGAAGGAAAGAGGGAAGAGATCAACTAGGAGACCGGTATATATTACCAACAATCAAAGTTTTAGCTTGGGTTTTAATGTCAATAAATATGGATTCAAAAATTCATTATTCATTTCTCTACAGGTCATGTCTAACAGAGTGCGGAAAATATTCCGAAACATAAACAGCAAGGCCACCTTTAGCCATCCTACTTCGATTCAAATATTCCATCTTGTACCCACGGAGATGCAATAGAGATTCGTTTTTCGAATCAAGGAAAGTCTCACAAAGACCTATAAAATTAGATTGACCACTATGTACTATTTTTTCAACTCATCAAACAAAGAACAAAGACCCTAAACATAAAGCTGGAGCACAGAGAAACCGCCATCTCATTTTGATTCTTGGTCTAAATCCGATACATATTTACTATTAACTGAAAAATGGGGATTTAATGGTGATTTATTAGACTGAACTACTGAATCATTTATCAGACTAAGAACATTGATTGGGTTATTTTGAAGATAAAGTAATCGCTCAGAAATTGCTATATAAATTGCTACAAACAGGAGTTTACCTATTGTAACCCTTCCCCCTCCCCATCCATAAAACAACAAAAGATTAACGCGTTTTGTCTACCTGCTAAAAACTAAATATATTTTAAACAGTTATTTCTTTGTAAATATAACAATGAAAAATAAAAAATCTGTTAAACAAACTTTGATTCTCGAGTTACTAAGATTTCCAAGTATTAGTACCATTATATGCTAGACATTAAAACAATTCATTTTCATCAGTAATTTTCAGTGATCGTGACTATTAAAATTATTTTAGTTCATTTTATATTATTCTTCTATGTCGGAAATCGTCGAAATCGGGTATGTTCGTTACTGAACATCTTACGAAAATGAAAACAGCAATCTTTAAAGGTCCAAGGAATGGATATGGTGTAGATAATGCTTAGACTGATCATTGCCGTGTTTGCCAACGTGAGCATTCTTGAGACCACCAGCACCCATACGGTCGGTTGTTGACCTCCTCTAGGTATTAGCTCCTTCTATTGGTGATTATTTGTCCTTTTTATTTATTCTTCTCCTCATTTTTGTTCAGTAATTAAGTTCTAATATTATGCATTTATTTCTCTTTTTATCTTTGTTACGATGGGGAAATGAAGCTTTTTAAACAATATTTTCAATAGAAGAATAGACCTCATGAATTTATCTTGCACTCCGCCGCCACGTTGCCTATTCACAGAAAAGTGACTTCAAAACAGCACAGGAATTCCGCGGCCACTTAGAAATTGTCAGATGTCTCCCAAATATATAGTCGGTATCACCTCTATCTTTCATTACTTTTGCCTCATCTGTTGTGTTCTGTTAAGTGCTTCCCCTATCCCCAAACTTTTTGGGGATTTCCCTGAACATCTTACAAAAACAGAGTGCCAAAAACGCTTGGACCTAGAAGTGTCAAAGCTTAAAATCCAGCCTTGATTGTAACTCCAAAATTACAGCATTTTGTTTTTCTAGTTCTCTTTTGCTAGCCAGAATATTATATATTATTAAATTTTTTTCTTTGGTTGTGAGACGTTTCATGGCTTTTTTGGAGCCATAAAGTCTTCAGGCCAGCATAAGCTTCATCAGTGTTTGGCATGTTGTAGTTCCGTTCTGTACAAAAAAGAAGTTGTTTTTCATTACATACTTGGTCAAACAGCAGTACTCATGCTGTAATTCATTTATTTTGTTTTGCACCATGATACTCTGCACCATGATACTCTTGCATCATGCTTGCACCACCAAACTTTGCACCATGATACTCTGTTGCCATCTGTAGTTATTTGGACAAATTTGAACATTAAAAGCATATAATATGATACTATATCTTTATAAAAATGTAGTTTTCTTCCCTTCATTAAGTGGTATTATTTCTATCAGTAGTTATTCTGTTTTGTTTTTTCTTTTTTTCAGTTCAAGTTCAATTTTCCGTGGTTGTTCTTTGTAGTCACAGGGCCATAGCACAAATGTGAGCTTCACGAAGCAATGGCATACTGAATTTATGATATATTTATTTATTATGAATAAATTTAAGTTAAATGTACTTAATTGAAAATTCTATAGCCATGGAGTCTCAAACGACAGTAGAATATCAAGACACGATCCAGCTTATCAAGACTACCTCAAGAAAGTTCAATTTTTGCCGCTAGAACTAGTTAATTCGGTTCTATATAAGATTTTTGTATAAAATATAACCTAAGATTGTTGTATAAGATATAACCTAAGAATGTTGTGTAAGATATAACCTAAGATTGTTGTATAAACTTTCAACGGTTAATTTAAAAACATGAATAAAACTGAGTAAATAAACGTTTATTGACTTAAAATGAAGAAACAATAGGGGAAATAAAATGAAAAACAAATAATTAAATAAATGAATCAATTAATTAAAAAAAAACAATAAATAAATTCAATAAATTAAGAAGCACATAATCAAGTAACCAGAGGAGTCTCAACCAAATATTTGAGACATTCCAAGATTTTTTTTTTCAAGTACCATGAAGCTTGAAGTAAAAAAGTGGTACATATGCACTGGATAAAATTTACTTCGATCAAAGTAAAAAACTTAATGAAAACCATTTTGCAGGATAAAATTTAGTGTTCCAAACCTTCTAGGCAGCGTTGTATTCTGTTCTATACGCCGTTACAAAATCGAGGAGATACAAAACGCCATTGACCAATAGAAGAGCCTGTAAATAATGTATTTATTTAAAAGTGAACAAACCTCTAAACGATTAATAGAATTTGTCTCTTTCTGTTTCTCCCCCACTATATCACTTCCCTCTCTATTTCTCTGTCTTCCTTTCTACTTCTTGACACATCTCCTTTTTTCACTTCTTTTTTCCTCTCTCTCTCACACATTCAGAAATTTGCAATTTTAAGGCTTTTTATTAGTTCTACATAAATACTACATCATTATTTTTTTGCCTTGCTCAGTATTAAATTAAAGGCTATAAACTTTATTTTCGTAAATAAATGAGGGTCTATCTAACTATAAAAGCAAGTTATGTGGCACATGTTTTTGACTATAGGAAATAACGCTAAATATTTTATTTTCCGGAAAGTAAATGTGTCATGCTTGAAAGGAATTGGACAAATAGAAGTTCTAATGTACTAATTAGGCTATTTTTACGATTAAAGTAAGAAAAATATTAGATTAAAAAATTAAGAAAATATCAAACACAGTTTGGACTCTTAAGCTATCTTAGCTGTAGAGTGACAAACCCTTGTTTTTGTCTTTATTTTTTCATAAAGCTAAATATGCTGTCTGGCTGTTAAAATGTTTGCTTAAAAAAAAAAAAATTAAATGTGACTTCAAAACCTGAAAATAATCTAAAATCTTTATTTATTGGTATCAAAACAATAATCTAAGAAATCTGCTGTAAAAAAAGAAAATCTGGAATCTTTTTTTATTGATGTCAACCCTGTACTTTCTTAATTTGTTCAAGTGATTCAGTTATTTGATTTGTAAGAGAAATACCAAGTTTATTTGAATCTTTAAGCTTGAAACCTGAATCGGTAAATTACCACTGTTAAATTTTAAAGTAAGCTGGCCCTTTTTTTGTATCGAAAATTAGATTTATAGCTTTTAGCATCTATATAAAGTCTAAGAATACTCTAAGAAGTCTAAAATATTGTTATAAATATTTCGATATAAACACTGTCAAAGGTGGTGATATAATTACCAATTTGTTTCAGTTGGAATGTATTTCTAAGACTGAAAAAAAATCCTTCTTTTTAATATGTCTTCTTAATCAGACCTTGTAAGTTTCTTGGGTTGTACTGTTCAGTCAGACTTACAAATGAAAATTGTCATTTTAAGTTTGACCTTTTGCCTTTTACTTTACCGATTATCTTTAAGGGCAGGACATACGCAACTTTTTTCGACAAAAATTTCAGCAGCTCAGTGGGCAAACGAGAGCGGTGCGAAAACAGTGCACTCTGCGTGAAATTTTCAAAACTAAACATTATGGACACCAATAGTCAACTGCTGTCAACTGCTGGACACCAATAGTCAACTGCTGTCAACTGCTGGACACCAATAGTCAACTGCTGTCAACTGCTGGACACCAATAGTCAACTGCTGTCAACTGCTGGACACCAATAGTCAACTGCTGTCAACTGCTGGACACCAATAGTCAACTGCTGTCAACTGCTGGACATCAATAGTCAACTGCTGGACACCAATAGTCAACTGCTGTCAACTGCTGGACACCAATAGTCAACTGCTGTCAACTGCTGGACACCAATAGTCAACTGCTGTCATCTGCTGTACATCAATAGTCAACTGCTGGACACCAATAGTCAACTGCTGTCAACTGCTGGACACCAATAGTCAACTGCTGTCAACTGCTGGACACCAATAGTCAACTGCTGTCAACTGCTGGACACCAATAGTAAACTGCTGTTTATCAATAGCTGCGTTACTAATCTCGACTTAGTCTTTGATTCTGCTGAAGAGTAGGATATGATTGAGGATTAAAACAGCTCAGGAAGAACATCCACCAAAGAAAAGAGCATGCATTAGGCCATCTTGGATGGTAAGTCAATATTGGCAGTATATGGGAAGTCTATAGAGTTGTTGTAGCTTATGCTTTGTTTTCTTCTTTCTTTTACTTTTTTGGATGATCATGATGAAATTTAGTGACGTTTTTGTAAATTGGCACCGAAAATTTTCAATCTTGAATCGCTGCCGTTTTCTTTGCAATTCGGTTCCGATTTGGCAATCGGTGCCGTAAAAGTTAAGCGTGACCAGCCCTTTAGTCATTTTGCCTTATTTACCAAGCACAAAGTATACACCATCTACGGTTACAGCTTACGGAAATTTTTGTTGCCGACACCTTTTCTGTGGCAAAACCTAACTTTAGTTGATTATCTGACGTTTGTGAAATTTAATGATTCAACAAAAAATCTAAAATATTTTAGAATTAAAATGTTATTTTAAAAATACTATAATATTATGAAAAATTAAAAAATAACTTTTTTAATTAAAATATCTGAGAAAATACTCCTATGGAAGAGTAGATTTTTAATTGATCTTTACATTACATTGAGCTAACCAAGCCAATCTGCTACTTCAATTACCTAGGGTATCAAAATAATATTTTTTGTCTCTTTTGACCCATCTTAGGTCTGTTCCGACTTGAGAACTACAATTCTCTAAGGTCTTACGTTTGGTTGTTTCAAAACTAGGAAGTTTCTAAGGCAGAGTTATGTTTTCGTCAGAGGTGCCACGTTGAACAGTTGAAATGGATAGGTGCAGCTACTTAGTTGAACAATAAGCATTAAACCAAATTTAATTAATAAAAAGAACTAGTATAAACGTGTTTAATTTAAGGAGAGCATAAGGTATAATCAAATTAAATATAATCAAATTAAAATAAATTAATTAATCTATGCACCTCTAAGTGGCGGTGAAAAGCTGGTTTTAACTATGTCAAAAATTATGAAGAGTAACCAAATCAAAATTATTTAATTGATTAATTTAATTGATTAACTGATTAATAATTCAATAAATCAAATTAAAAAAATGATCAAATTAAAAATAATTATTCAAAATTATTTAAAATTAAAAATCATAAAATATCAGTCAAATTAAAAACTTATTCAAACCAAGGTCAAATTATTGTCTACTAAAATTCAAAGAGGCATACACCTCTGTAAAGTGTACTCTGTGCAAATTTCGAAAAGTTTGACTATCTTTACAAAAAAAAATGTTCTATCTAATTTCGATTCCCCGAAATTCGATGTTGTCAGTTAACCACGTACCAGTAGCCACTAAAAGCTGTCTTAGTTTTTCTTTAATTTTTCCGAAAACAGCAAATAACTGAAGCTAGTTTATCGATAAATGAGGATATAAAAACGCCAATAAAATGGTAGTAGTGAAATGGTTGCAAGCCGATAACATGGTATTAACTACATAGATTAAGAAAAGCACTTACTCCAAATGTTTTCCCAACTCCTGCATAAGCTTGATGGATAGGATATATGTAATCCGATGTATAATATTGAAGAACAAGAGCACCACTCACGAAGAACATAATCATTGCAACAAAGTTGTACAGCAACTCCTGAAATCAAAGAAGTTTATTAAATAAAACTCTACGTGTAAACAATTAAACAATCCAACCAAAAAGTCATTATACAAATGCTACGGGCATTGGAAAAAATCCCTGAAACAGGCACTGAAACTTTCTATTCCAAACGAATAATCTTTCAAAAATCAAAACGCCCGTAAGTGCGTGTCATTTTTATCGAATCTGTAACAATGCGTACTTCTTTTTCTTTATGAATTCCAAAAATATAAAGCTCTATAGGTGGCACAGCTTCCAATTTCTAAGCTAGCCCCTTCGTCCCGTCTGTCTGTAAAGGGGTCATGTGCCCCTAAGGATTCAGGATTTATGGAAAGCTTTTAATTATTTTAGTTTTTAATCTTCATTTCTACAGCAGACTCATCACCGGAGAACAGAGCTTTTTTTGCAGAAGATATTGTGATTCACAACTTTGTTGTTCTTTCTCTTGGTTGGAAATTTCATTCGAATATTCCAATCGAGCTCTATAGTCATTTTAATGGCTCATTTATGTGGCAGCAAAAAGCAGTAAACTTCCACATGTGTCCTAACTGGGGAGATACAAGGGAGAGGATCTACATCAATATTTGAGATATAAGTAATTATTTTGTTAGCTTATATCAATTACAGACCCTTAACAAGATTGCCTATAACAGCATATAGCAATACTTAACAATTAGAAAAGATATCAGGTAGTATTTTGAACACCTAGATTAAATTCTGCAAATATTCGGCAACGCTGCAAGCCCTGAGCGTAGGTGATCTGACTTTGAAAAGACAGTGTAGCCTTAATAGAAAACTGATCGATTTTCTCACTCCTGATCCAAAATCAAAGGCACAGATATCAAGGAATGAATTAGCAGTGCAGTGGCGTAGCTAGGGACAGACAGGATCTCTAAGGGGGTCCCATACTGATTGATAAATTTTGTTTCGTCTGGTAGTGATGGTGAGGAGAGCGGGGGGGCACAAAGCCAGCATTTTTTCGGAGCGCTGAAAACCCTAGCTACGTCTCTGTTGTAGTGTTGTATATCCTCTATTAATTTTTCGGGCAATCATTATGTTGAAGTTTCAACTAAGCACAAGTCAGGCACGGAAGCAGAAAATTGGAAAGGAATTCTCAACAGCGGACTTTGGCCGCTCAGTAGCGACGTTCTTGGCTCTTTCGCATAAGTTTAAGTTCTCACTAAACACATATCCGCTTACGCGTCGACGTTTTACCCTCCCAAACAGGATTAAAACTGATTTTGGGGTCAAACATTAGAATATATTTATTTTCAAGCAAAGCAAAATACAATTGGCAAAAAATATCAGGAATGTAGCTTAAACCAAAATCACATTAAGAGCAAAGGGGCTAAGAAGTCACACAAGGTAAAATGGTATTAAGTTTAGAGAATGTGGATCTAATCACACGTTGACATTTTCAAGGCTCAAATAAAAACAAACAGGTTTTCACGTCGATTGTCGGACCAAATTATGCTCAAATCAAAATATCATCATACAGTGTAGACTTCAATTTATTCCCCCCCCCCTAATGTGCAAATATATTGCCCAAATTATTTATTTCCCTTGATTTCGTCAGCCTCGCTTCTTTGTCACTAAGTAGTGCTTTTAGGAATTATATAAGTAAGTATTTTAGAATTTTTTGAAGCTGTTTTAGGAATTATATAGTGTTCTCTTTTGAGTAGGCATAACTGTAGATTAATACCTTAGTCTTAAAGATTAAAATAAACACTAATTAATTGACTTCTATTGCCTACTAAGTCTATATCTTTGTACCTTTAGCCAGAGTTTTCTTGCAGATTGGGAAATTGTTGTTGTTTCTTTTTATCTTTTCTACCTCGATAAGTTAACTTTACACTTGAAAGATAAATTACAACTCGATAAATTACGAATAGCATACATAATTGGTACTCTAATCGTGCATAATTTTGATTTTGTCCGCAGATGTCACTATAATGTAGTCTGGGCGATTTCTGGCTTATTGTCTTTGATAACTATCTCCAATCAAAGTGAAAATATACTAGGTCAAAAATTGTCGTTTTCTGTACGGTATTAGTTTAATGGACAGCAAGGACGTATCCTGGGGATACTAAATTTTGCCCCCCCCCCGTCAAATTTTTTGGGTCAGATATTAAAAATTTAACAAAAATGTATCTAAACAAGTTCTTAATACATTTTCCCAAGTTTTTGCAAGCCCCTCCCCCAGAACAAAAATCCTGGATACACCTTTGATGGGTAGATATTTTGTGTTCGACCCTTGTTTTACGAGCATACATAGCACTTCGGCTTTTTCACAGATGACGTTAACGTTTTCTTGGCAAATATTGTAAATTGTAAAATAAAGAGCACAAAAGACAAAATTTAATAGATCCAGCACCAATGACAGTACTGAATGTGGTGGGATGAAGTTAGATATCTTTGACTAAGTATTTCCGCAAGTATAGCACTAAAAAAAATTCAGTTTTATCGAAACCACTCTCTAATTTCAATAATTCATGAAAAACCGTTCAAAATGCAACTCAATCTCTGGCTAAAGCTTGACTTCACGAACACAGCTGTTAAAAGGATGGCCCTTTTAAATGGCCGTCTTAGCTTGAACAATTCCAGGTTGGTCCTGCCTTTGAAACAACTCACCTATATAACAAAAACCCATCAATCAAACAGTTCGTGATAACGAACTGTAAGTAAGGACACACATTACCTAATGGACAAATCTGACATTTTATCACTTCTAATGTAAATACCAAAAATTGTTGCTAAGCTGTTCTAAGCATTGTTGCTGTTGCAATGTTGCAATTGTTACTGTTGCTGTTGCAATAACTGTAGCCAAAAATTGTTGCTAAACTGATTAAAACCTGACTTAGCATGCATTCTCCCTGATGATCCTCCCCTTTGAGGGCAGCTTAGGAAAAGGTTTTGGTAATTATCAAGGAAGTGCGAATATATCAGCTACAACGAATAGACGTGACCATGACGAAATAGAAATATTTTGAACTTACCAAAAAACGTTGATAAGTGCCAGCCTCTCCCCAAATGTATGAAATTAATAGACCAAGGGAAATTATGAGAAATCCACCAAGAGTGATGGTGCCGGTAAGGTATCGGTCTGCAAATGATCCTCCTGAAATCAGTTTTCCGCTTTCATCTGCTGCATACTCTCCACCAAAACTTAGACCATAGTTTCGTAGCAGTGCCAGACAGATAATGGAGACCAACTAGAAGAAAGAATAGATAACATAAAAAAGCAAGCAATAATAAAAATTTGGCACTTATATATTGTACCAAACATAGTCGAGAAGTTTGCTGAATATAAGATCTGATAAAATAGGTTACGTAACCACAAAAGGAAATTAGGCTGACAGAATTAATTGGACTTGTACATTAGGGGTGGGGGTAATTTTAGGTTAGGTTACGGTACTTTACCTCCACACTTCCCTCTAATGTACAACTAGATAGCCCAAATTATATTATTATATAAACTAAAATGTAACATATTCATCATGTTTTGGTATGTTTCATTATGACTAACTTCACTTCTTGAGTGTGTTTCGTATAAGTACCGAAAATTTTAATCCTAAAACTTTATTCAAACTCCAAATTCTATTTAGGGAGGGGGAGAAGGGGCAAAAACATTCTAAGACCCACTTTAGTTAACAGTCTATTGTTTTTTGATAATAGACCGACTTTCGAACCTAGAAATTAGTAAGTTTCGTTTTTTATGCCTGTTGCTCTGCCAGTTTCGCTGATAGTTTATTATTAATCAGAGTTTAAAAATTAATGAGCAGCACACCAAAAGTCAAGATCTGAAAACAACAAAAATAGAAATATAATGTTTAACAGAAATGACTAAACGTAGAGAGGAATTTCTTTAATTATTTCAAGAATTTAGTATTGAAACAACGCATCTACCAGATTAATGGTAGTATATTTGCTTTAAAGTACCAAGAACAGTGAAAATGAACACTTTTTTTTAATTAAGTGGAAGCTTGTACAACCATATACATCAAAAGAAAATTAGGAAAATCAGTAGTCCAGCTTTTTTTTTTTTTACCAGACTTATTTTCGTGATTAAATAGTTTTTGGCAGTAGCGCGTGTTATATTTGGAAAACAGATCTATATAAAAGAGGTTGGCGAAAAAAGTCTAGAACATAGGGCACAAAACGGCTTAAAAACGTAAATCCTTCCTTTGAAGGTGCAGTTATCTTTGGGAATCATCGTATTGTTAATGTTTAAATTTTTATGCGCGAAAAGTTATCGAATTTATCTAATTAGTTTTGCTTATTAATTTTCAAGGTTCAACGTCGCAACTCTGACAAGAATGTACTTGCAGAAAATCTTCTGACTAAAAGACTTGAATTTTTTTCAAATGGCTTTAAATTTTGCATGGGAGAACCAATGAGGTAGAATCGAACTTCCCTTTTTTTCTTACTGGATGAACTCACACGGCTCTGAGGGAAACCTATCAGTATTCAGAAGATGGGATTTGCGTCAAAAACTTTATTTCCTTCATTGACTGTTGAAATACGTCAGATACATAAATCATTTAAATAACACTTTTAACGACAGAATTATAGGAAACTAATCTCTCTTTTTCTCTATTTCTGAGCCTTAAAAAAATGGTTCTGAAAAGTTTAATCTTATTTTTGCGGTAAAATTATAAAAACTCTAAATATGTTCTTTTTTTTAATAACAATAAGGAATGAAAAGAGGAAAGTAAGCTAAACGAGACTGAAAATAGAAAGTTAATATAATATTAAATATAATTAGTGCAAAATTTAGACTATGTAACGACAATATCAAATATCTTGCAGGCTGGGGGATGAGTTTTTTTGGGGCCTTTAAAATATTTAGTTTTGATAAGTTTAAAGTGTTTACTTTAATTCGACTAAAATTATTTACCTTCCTTTGTACACCTTTATGGTTATTGAGCGAAGGGCTATGCTCAGCAAACACAACGATTGAAACATTTAGAGTGAGAAGAAACAATGCTATAACTAGAAAATGTGGTACTAGGTGAGGCGATAGAAATAGAACAGAGAATAGAAACCAAATCCTGCAAAATTTCACGGTTGGATGTCGCGGTTAAACTGGTGTCAGGTAAATTTCCGACCAAAATTTTTATAATTATATGGGTAAATATATATGAGATTCTATTAATAGTACAGGGACAAGGTGAATACACTACTCATACCATTTCTTATGCTCTTTCCAAAGTAATAATCAATTCACTCTCAAATACCCCCCCCCCTCCCTGGGGGCCATATACAGCCCGAGGCATATATAAAACTAGAAGAGTTTAATCTCCTGATGGACCCATATGCAGCTTAAGATTTGTGGTAAATTCAATTTTAGGCCCTTTATATACCCCTAAAGTGACATTAAAACTTAAAACGAACAGAAATTATTCCATATATGAAAGGGGCTGTCCCCTCATCAACACCTCACTCTTTACGCTAAAGTTTTACTCTTTGTCACAACTCTACTTTTTCAAACAATAAAAACTTTAGTGTAAAGAGCGCAACGTTGAGGAGGGGACAGCCTATTTCATTTACGGGTCAATTTCTGTTCCTTTTAAGTTTTAATGTCGCTCCTTACTTTCATTTAAAAAAATTTAATCTCTTAATATTTTTCATCTAATGCAGGTTCGAATTTGAATCAACGTGTATTAAAAAGTAAAAAAACTGCAAATTAATTTTGGCAGGTTTATTCCGTTTATGAAGGGTTACCCGCTCCTCAATACCTTTCTCTTTAAGCTAAAACAGTAAGCACTTTTAAAAAAGCTTCCTATTCTAATTAAACGGCCCTTGTGTTTGAATAGACGCTCTTAAAAAATTGGTATAGAGAGTCAAACTTTAGCGATAGCAGAAAGGTATTGAGGAGGGGGCAACCCTTCATATATGGAACAATTTCTGTTCGTTTTTTAAATAATGCCGGTAACTCTGGCTCACCCTCTATGATATATACCCCTCCATCTCACGGAAAACTCCTCCGTGAAAATTTCAACCAACTGAAAGTGTAGCCTCGTCAAATTCCCTCCAGACAGTTCCGTCCTCACTGAGAATCCCCTTTCCTGTAAAATGACTTTCTGACGATTCAGCCAGAAGAATTCTCCTTAGCATTCTTTCATTTGAATAAGACTTTAATCTCTAATCAGTTTCTCGATCACTCCAGAAATGCCCCCTTTCGTGGAAATTATTTCAGGGATATAATAAAACGCGGAAAAAAGCCCCTTGGATAATTCCCCGGAACATCTCCACATGAAAAATAAGACAATTAAAAAGAATTTCGTACAGTAATTCTGTCAAATTGGGACGGAGGAGGAGCATGCGTAGCTGTGTTGGCCTCAGGTGGCTTGGTGCTGCAGTGAGTTATTATTAGTAGTAGTAGTAAAACTAAAAGAGAGCCATTTGGCAAAAAAAAGTGTTGATAGTAGGTACTGTTGATAGTATGGTAATTGTTATAACTTACAATTTATTTTTATTTGGCTATTGTTTAGCATTTGACTTTGTGCATTTTTGTAATTTGACAAACTTGTAAATGACATAAAATGGAAGTTAAATTAACTTTACAGAAATGATGGACATGTTTTTAAAAACGTAATATCCTAATTGTCAAATGCTGTTTTTATAATTAACCTTAACTGTTGAATCTTATGAAAAAAGTCTCAAATTCAACGGTAAGTTTAAAATTATTTTTTAAGTTAATTTAGCCCAAACAGAAAGGTTCATACGTAAAATGACGTAAAATGTAATTTAAATTACTCTACAGAAATGATGGACATGTTTTCAAAAATGTAATATCCTAATTGTCAAATGCTGTTTTAACCTTAACTGTCGAATCTTATGAAAAAGGTCTCAAATTCAACGGTAAGTTTAAAATTATTTTTTAAGTTAATTTAGCCCAAACAGAAAGGTTCCTACGTAAAATGACGTAAAATGTAATTTAAATTACTCTACAGAAATGATGGACATGTTTTCAATAATGTAATATCCTAATTGTCAAATGCTGTTTTTATAATTAACCTTAACTGCCGAAACTTATGAAAAAAATCTCAAATTCAACGGTAAGTTTAAAATTATTTTTAAGTTAATTTAGCCCAGACAGAAAGGTTCATACATGGAGACAAAGAAACAGGGGCGTAGTTTCAGCATTTTTATCGGGGCGAGGGACAAGAGGGGTCCATATCCGGATAGTCAAGGGGCATGGGCTTTATAATAATTTTTTCTCCAAATTATTGGGGAGCAACTGCCCCCTATTCCCCCGGAATATTGAAACATTTCCTCCGAAATATTTTGAAATATTTCCCAGAAATTTTCCTCCGCAAGTAAGATTTTCCCAGTAGAAATCAATCCCAAGCACACGTAGGCCTATATTTCTCAATAACAAATACTATGTGTAAACAAAGGGCGAATCTCATAACTTACAGGTCTCTCCCCACGGACTGTGGGGGGTCATTTTGAACCTAAGACATAATATTTCATCTTTCAACTATACTAAACAAAATGGCTATCTCAAAATTTTTATAGGATAATTTGGGGGGAAATGGGCGTGGGAGGGGGTCAGTTGCCCTCCGATCTTTTTGGTCACTTAAAAAGGGCACTAGCACCTTTAATTTTCGTTCGGATGCAGCCTTTACTGATCTCTTAGGACCCTTATTTCGATACAATCACCCCTGGGGGAAAACGAAAAAAACAACAAAACAAATAAACACGCATCTGTGATCTGTATTCTGGCAAAAATAGCAAAATTCCACATTTTGCAGATAGGAGATTGAAACTTCTGCTGTAGGGTTTTCTGCTATGCTGAATCTGATGGTGTGATTTTTATTAAGATTCATTTAATTTTAGGCGTTGTCCCCCCTATTTTGAAAACCAGCCCAATTTTCTCAGGCTCGTAACTTTTGATGGGTAACGCCAAACTTGACGAATCTTACATATTTGGAATCAGCATACTAAGCTATTTCTTTTGATGTATTTATTGATATTGAAATTAGTTTTTTAGAGTTTCGGTTACTATTGAGCCGAGTTGCTCCTTACTTATAGTTCGTTACCACGAACTGTTTGATACGGCTTATATACCTCTGCTGGCGTGACTCTTGTTAAAACCGGTTTACCCAAAAATAGAATCGACAATGACAAAATCGAGAATCAATAAACATATGGGAAATATATAGTATGGGCTAAATATCTGGGTAAGGTTAGAAAAGTTGGGTTAGGTTACGTTAGGTAAAATTTGAATGTTCGTGAAAAACAATTATTATATTCGGAAAGAGCATAAAAAAGGCATTGAGTGGTATGTTCACTTTATTCATAGGTCATTTCCTTCCATTATTTCCTTCCATTATTATACACTTTTTAAAATTACTTCAAATAATATTTTGGAAAATTATGCACTCAGTGGCACACGGAGATAATTCCAAACTGGTAAGATAACCGGTTGAATATAGGAGCTATTACGTATGGCTGCATTGACGTAACGAAGAAATACATTAAAGGCTATATATGTGACCATCAGGAGGGGGGGGAGAATTTGTGAGTGAATTGATGATTATATTTGGAAGAAGCATAAAGAATCATTTAGTGTGTTCACCTTGTCCGTACATCAGTTATGAAATCTCGCATACATTGATAAAAAAAAGGAAGAAAAAGGATCAAATAGTGCGTTCTTCTTGCCCCTATGAAAATTACGGAATTTCATATATTTTTGGACATAAATAATAATTAGCAAGAATATGGCTTCTTTTCCTTTTTCTATCTCTAGGGTTTAAGTTCAGCGCAATGAGCTGGACAAGACAACCGTTTGAGGATAGGTGTCATGAAATATACAATCCCGGTTTAAGCTTCTGCATAGTAGAATTTTTTATTAAAAAAACCATTCATAATATTAATTATCTGATACGCTAGATTCAACTGGTTGAAACATAAAATTGACTCTGTTTGAATTTCTCCACAGTTTTTTTTTCTATTTGTAAATATGTAATTCTATTTGTAAAATTGTTAACTAAAGGAAACACTCAAGAATTACGCTTAGGTAAGATTTCAAAAAAACGGTTTCATAGCAACAAGGACAAGTGATGGGTGATAGAATGCATTGGACTTGTATAATTTCGGCTATATATTTGAACATTAAGGGGGATGGGGGTTAGTTTAGGTATAGTTAGGCTATATTAGGTTATATTAAGTTAGGGGTGCGTTTAGGATACTTTACCCCCCCCCTCCCATTTTGCAAACATATAGCTCAAGCTATATTATTATATAAACTAAAGGTTATATGAAGGTCATATTTCATTAGGATTAACCTAACTTCACTTCTTGGGTGTGTTTCGTGTAATTAAAAAGTACTGTAAATAGCTAAGACCGGATAATAAAGATCTTTAATGGGCCGCCTTTAAAGAATTTCAAAAAATATGAAGTAACTTCAACTTCGGTGCTGGCTCTAACTAGCTCCAGAACTAAGCTAAATCAGAATATGAATGGGCTTAGGTTTGGCTAAATCCATACAGATATGACAAAAATAGTTGAGGCCATACCCTGTAAAATGTTAGAATTCCCCATTAGCCAGGACTTGGGTCAAACTTTAGAATGAAATTCTCTTATTAGAAAAATGGAATAAATATAGCACCAACAAGCGAGAACCTTGATCGGTTTTCTATATATTCCAGCAAAAGCTAAGTATTGGTTTTAGAAATAATTTGGCTTTAGCTAAATCATGCTATGAATAGCTTTTTTGCAAGTTATCGATGAAAATAAAAAAAAGCAAAAAAAAATGGGAACTTATACAAAAGAGGGACGAAATCAGAGCTTTATCGTGTATGGACAACCCAAGGATAGCATTTGCCTTGCCTTGAAAGTTATTCCTGCCCAATAGGTTCAACACATTAAAAAAAACTGTCTCTTCGATTAAATTGAAGTTAATCTTTAAAAAAAAAACAATTGCCACCTATAATTCAATATTTTCAAAAACATATATTATTTCTGCCTCAATATACGAGTATTCAAAATTATTTCCATAAATTATAAGAAAAATCAGTTTGATCTTAAGGGCATTTTGAAAAAAAAATATCAGATTTTTTACGGATCAAAATAAAAAATTATTTTTATATTCCCACCGTAACAAAAAAGAAATTTTTCGACTTGAGAAGTCAGGTACCAAAAAATTTATTAGTGGTTTTAGTTCAACTTATACTTGCGATTGTTTTTTGTTTATAAATGAAATTAACAAACAATCAAGAGAGATAAAACTCTACAAAAAGAAAACTTAAAACGAGACGACGGCCAGTAGAATTAAAAGACTAAAACAACGCGGATATTTCGCCTGTATAAAACAAGGCGTCTTCAGCGCAAGATAGAAAATTAAAAGAAAACTAATCTAAAAACAAATAAAAACTACCACCAAATATAATAAATACAATTGTCGCTACTTATCCACGTAGGGAAAAGCAGCTATGCGAGTTACTTCAATGAGAATCAAAGAGCAACTGAAATCAAAGAACTTTCAAATGAAATTAACGCAGCTCAAACATGATACCCAAATTGAGAATGATTTGCAAAGGCTAAGCGAAAGAGCGCAGGAATAAATACCTCACTAGGAAAATAAATATTTTTAAAATTTTTATTTTTATTCTTATTTTTTTAAATGTTGATTTTTAGTATTATATAATTCTATACAATTTGTATTTAGTACAATTATTATCGTATTACCTAAAGTTTACATGTAATTACAATAGAAACCACGATATTGATGACTAATGTCATCAAAAGGAGTGGGTTTAACCTAGAGTGGGTTTAACCTATATAGGGAATATGTAATTTTGACTGCGGCCCGCGGAATGATGATGCATTTACAAACGGTCTGCAAGATCATTTGGGTTGATGAACCCTGAAGTGGACTAACATTAAGGATGGAGATAAATTCAACTTCTTAAAGGACTGGTAGATTTTTAAAAAGCAAACATTTTAAAAGCTTATGACGTTTTTATTTTCTTTTTAATTGATGCAGAGCTCATCAGCAGCACACGCAATTTCCAAGAAAAAATAAATAAATATTAATTTAAACACATTACAAGTCCAGTAATCAAATAAAACTAATTAGTAAGGAATCCAATAATCAAAATAGGTCCAGGCAGCTAGTGGGGAGTCTTGTAGCAGATCTTTAATATTCAAATAATTATGAAAAATTAGGAAAAATCAAGATTTCCTGCCAAACATCTTCAAGTAACCTTTTTCTCCCACAATTTTTTTTTTTGAAAGATTACCCCTCGACAAATCCCCAAGAATGTCTATGTGACGAATCAACTAGACTATGAAAAACTGCACCTACCCTTATAATCCAGGTAATAAAGATAATGGCTGCTGCATATGCAGTCAAAACGGTAAGGCTACTAAGCAAAATATTTTTATTTTTTCTTGGAAACCAAGAAGTTAGCTAAAAGACAGTAGTCATACATAAATACGAATTGAGTTTTTTTTTTACGGGTCACACATTTTTTCAAAGCTAGAAAAGAAAAACTTTGTGCCCATTTTTTAATTATAATGCAATATTGTAAGCATACTTACAAGGATAGTAATATTCTCAGGGGCAGCAAGGGTATTTGCCTAGAGAACTAACAGGAGAGAAGGAAACATGTTAAGAACACCCTTCTTACTAAATAATATGCAGAATAACCATAGCTAACACATGTTGATGCAGCCTCGCTATAATTTACCCCCCCCCCTGATGTACAAATATAGAGCCCAAATTATATATTTCCTGTCTATTCTCAAAATGTGTCTCAGTTGTTTAAGCCCATGGGCCTGTAAATTGAATCAACTGTGACGAAACGAAACTGGAAAAACAAGTTACGGGTGGAATAAAGTATTGAAAATATATAATTTGGTCTATATATTTGCACATTAGGGGAGTTAGGAGTAAAGTATAGCAAGGTTGCAATAAAAATGTGTAAACTATGATTATTCTGCATATTATGAAGTAAGAATTGTTTTCTTAACATGATTACTTCTCTCTAGTTAGTTCTCCAGGGAAATACCCAGCAGATGGCCCGGGGGCCTCAGGCACTAAAAGTCAAGGACTATTATATTCAAGCCATGCTACTAAAATTCATATTTTCTGCCCACCCCATTGAACAAAATAAATGGAGTCTGCGTACAATCTATGTGCAAATTCCAGAACTGTAGGCCTGTGCCTTGTATAAGTCGAAGTAGAACAGTTGGAATTCTGAAACAAATGCTACCCTTGTAAACTAGCCATATTAACAACAAACAAATTCTTCATTTTTTATCATGAAATATATATTTAATCAATTTCTATATTTTTTCAGTTCAGTATCATCTCCCCCCCCCCTTACTCCTTAAGGGCTGGATATGGGCCTAGACCAGCCGCTAAGTCTGATCGTTGTTTTCTTCTCAAATTGGCATGAATGCAAACCACAAAAATAGTAAGCTTAATGCTCTTTACTATGGGTGGGAGGGGGGCTGGGAGAAATTAAAATGAAGACAAATATTAAATCGATTGAATAGTCTTTCTGATAAGATCGAAATACTTTAAGAATTATTTTGTTACTTTAGGTAGTTTCAAAAGATAGTCTTTGCACTAAATTACTGGACTGTATAAGCATAAGTGACTTACCACTTCAGCTAATTTCAGAAAGCCAAGAACACGAGCGAAAACTCTAAGGTCTGCCATTTCACTGTTAACCTTAGCTGTTGCTGCTTCCTTTTCTGAAATAAAAGTGAACTTAATAAATGGAGAACCTATTCAAGCGAGACTGGAGCCATTCATTTTTGAGTTCAGTTTTCATTTGACTTACGAACTCTGTTATTTAGCAACGATAAGTTCTTTTGTGATTTCGAAATGTTTTACTTCATAGCAAGAATTTTTAATCAAGTTATATGATTTCACATTAAA
Organism: Artemia franciscana; assembly: GCF_032884065.1. Classification (NCBI taxonomy): domain Eukaryota; kingdom Metazoa; phylum Arthropoda; class Branchiopoda; order Anostraca; family Artemiidae; genus Artemia; species Artemia franciscana. The sequence continues at coordinate 13,621,719 of NC_088875.1, read as the reverse complement.
AGAGGCACCCGTGAAAGAAAAAAAAAACTTGTTGCTCTATTTAAACTGCTGTTTTGCTTATAGTGCAAATACTTATAGCATACATATAGCAGGACTTCAGATCAGACCCACTCTAATAGAAATTTCAAACATAAAAACTCCAAATTTTCCGACATTAGGAAAAAAATGACTTTTTTCTACAATTTTATTTTTGCTACAATAGCATTCTCTGTAAAATTTTATGCACCCATACCCCTGTAAAGTCCCTGGCAGGGGCGTAATTTGCTATTGGACAGGAGGCCAACTGCCCCTCCCAGACCTAGGTTTGGGGTCAATGAGCCATGTAGTACCACAAAGGCAGAAATATACCGAATAAAACATACCCGTTTCTGTGGATACTTGATTTATGCCAAATTTCAAATTTCAGCTGGGGGCCAAATAGGATTATTTTCACCTAATTCTATAAAAAATAGAATTTTATTTTTACTAGAATAGTATTCTCTGTAAAATTTCTTGCACCCATACCCCTGTAAAATTCTGAAGTTGCTGTTGAGTACGTTATCTGATTATCTAACTTTTGCCTATATCGCATATCCCGTAAGTAATCTCACCGAAAATATAATTATATATCTTTTCGGTGCAATTATTAAGCATTAATATTTTTAGAAGATTGGAGCAGGGTATAGACTTCAATTTGGAAGAGAAATGAAGCCATATTCCCACCAGTCTCCTTAAAAGGGGATTGAACATGGTTTTTTGGCCCGACTCCATGAGTGAGTGATTCTATTCAGTGACTAAATCCGTACAGAGCATTTCATTATCTAATCTACAAAATACAGCACATAGAGTATATCACGAATACAGCTACAAAATACAATCTACTAAATAGCACTAAGAAAAAAAACTTGAACCCATAGGAAAACAATAGCCTACAATTCCAGAGAAAAATGAAGATGTCTCTGAAGCAGTGGTTATAGTCCACCACAGTGGTGGCAGAGCTTAGTTCAATTATGCTCTATAATACTAGAAAAATTTTACCGTTTATGTTTAGAGTTACTATCTATGTGATAATATCTTCATAGACATCGTTCTCTTATATTCTAAACCCGCCGCAGCAAAAGAGGCTAAAAGGGCCGTATACCGTTTCTTCTGCCCTGGTTTTCATTATTTGACTTCAAACCCATGGGCTGGAAGGATGTCACAAAGAAAGATTTAAGGGAAGTGGGAACTTCATGGGATGGTGTAAAGAGGGAGGCTTTGAACATATTGGGATGGAGGAGTAGCGTGCCTAGCTGTGTTTGGCCTCAGGTGTATTGGTGATGATGATGGTTTTTAGTAGTAGTTGTAAAGAGCCTGCTAGGACAAAGGCACACACGAGAACAAAGACTATAGCGTATACTCATTTATGAGGACTAGAAAAAAAAATGCTCCTTCCTCCAAACAGAAAATTAGAAAGATCTCTGGCTCTTCCCTGTCACATCCCTCCCCCAAAAGATCTAATTTTTGCTGGGTCCCCTAGACGTGAGACAGAAAAGGCTTACCCTGCTGCTTGTAAAGTTTGTCACTTCATAATGAGACTTACTGGTCATGTGCAATCTTATTTGACTCTTTCTCACAACTCTACTTTGTAAAACAATTAAAACTTTAGCGTAAGGAGTGGGGTGTTGAGGAGGGGGCAGACCCTTTCATATACGGAATAATTTTTGTTCGATTTAAGTTTTAATGTCACTCCTTACTTTCAGTTAAAAAAACTTGTTTTTTTTATTTAATCACATTAAAAGCCATTCTGTCTTCACTGTCACAGTTACAAAATACCTTTACGCGCATATTTTGAAAAAAAGACGGATAATTCTAAATATCTGATAGGCCTTATGACCACGGGCATTAACGTGAATTTTCAATTATGAATTTTAGCTTACGGCTTTATCCGAAAAATCACTTGGACAAAGTGTGGGAGTAAACTTTGCCATAATTTATTGAACACGAATGTAATGAAAGTGGTGTAGCTTCCTTCTGTACGTTAACTGGTCTTCTAAGCGAGCCAACCATAATTTATCAGCCCACTTATTTTTTTTTACCAATAATATATGAATTGGTGGACAATATGTGCTAAAAGAAACATGTCAAGGGAAAATAAAAAAGTGCATATTGATGAATATGAGACGAGTTTTCTAGTAGAAACTACATCAGGTTAATTTTTTGTTAGGGCTCAGCTCATCATTTTATATCAGAATAGTTCTTTCTGATAGTATGGTGAAAAAGGGGTCACAACGATGAGAAGGGTAAAATCACATATTGATGATTTTGAAATATTTTCTGGTACGTTGTACATCAAATTTGCTTTCAATTTTTGAGTCAGCTCTTCACTTTACATCGGGACGGTAGTTCATATACAGAACAAGAGCTAAGAGCTCATATGGCACTTGTGACGAGGTCGGAAGAGCCAAGAGCTCATATGGTATGAGCTCTAGCGAAATTCTAAGAATCAATAGATTGCTTTAGAGGAAAATCAGAGGCTTAACGCCGGTCGGGATTTAAAATAAGAGCTCCGAGTCATGAAGTCCTTCTAAATATTACAATTCATTAAGATCCGATCACCCACTCGTAAGTTAAAAATACCTCAATTTTTCTAAATTTTCCTCTTCCTTCAGCCCCTAGATGGTCGGATCGGGGGAAACGACTTTATCAAGTCAATTTGTGCAGCTCCCTGACATGCCTACCAATTTTCATCGTCCTAGCACGTCCAGAAGCATCAAACTCGCCAAAGCACTGAGCCCCACCACATAACTCCACCAAAGAGAGCGGATCCAGTCCGGTTACGTCAATAACGTATCTATGACATTTATAAGCGTTTTCCAAGATTTCTGGTTTCCCCCTCCAACTACCCCCAATGTCAAAAGATCTGGTCGGGTTTTGAAATAAGAGCTCTGAGACATGAGTTCCTTCTAAATATCAAATTTCATTAAGATCTGGTCACCCGTTCTTAAGTTAAAATACCTCAATTTTTCTGAATTTTCCCAATTAACAACCCCCAGCTCCCTTAAAGAGGACGGATCCGTACATATTATGTCAATCTCGTATTTATAACTTGTGCTTATTCTTCCCATCAAGATACATCCCGATCTCTCCACTCTAAGGGTTTTCCAAGATTTCCGGTTTCCAAGATTTCTGTTTCCCCCCTCCAGCCCTCTATGTCCCCGGATCCGATTCGAATTGAAAATGGAGTATCTGAGACATAAGATTCTTCTATATATCAAGTTTCATTAAGATCCGATCACCCATTCAAGATACCTCTATTTTCACGTTTTCCAAGAATTCCGGTTTCCCCCTCCAACTCCCTTCAATGTCACCGGATCTGGTAGAGATTTAAAATGAGAATTCTAAAGCACAAGATCCTTCTAGATATCAAATTTATTAAGATCTGATCACCCGTTCGTAAGTTACAATTACCTCATTTTTTCTAATTTTTCCGAATTACTCCCCCCCCCCAGCTCCACCAAAGAGAGTGGATTCGGTCCGGTTATGTTAGTCACCTATCTTGGACTTGTGCTTATTCTTTCCACCAAGTTTCATCCTGATCTCTCCGCTTTAAACGTTTTCCAAAATTTCTGCCCCCCCCCCTAATGACACTGGATCCGGTCGGGATTTAAAATAAGAGATCTGAGTTTCGAGGTCCTTCTAAATATGAAATTTCATTAAGATACGATCACTCATTCGTAAGTCAAAAATACCTATTTTTTTCTAGTTTTTTAGAATTAACCTTCCCCCAACTCCCCCAAAGCAAGCAGATCCGTTCCGGTTATGTCAATCCCATATCTAGGACTTGTGCTTATTTTTCCCACCAAGTTTCATCCCGATCCCTCCACTTTAAGCATTTTACAAGATTTTAAGTCCCCTCCCCAACTTCCCCTTCACTGGATCCTTTCGAGATTTAAGATAAGAGCTCTGAGACACGATATCCTTCTAAATATCAAATTCCATTAAGATCCGATCACTCCTTCGTAAGTTAAAACTACCTCATTTTTTTTAATTTTTCAGAATTAACCCTCCTCCCCCAACTCCCCCAAAGAGAGAGGATCCGTTCCGGTTATTTCAATCACGTATCTAGGACTTACGATTATTTTTACCACCAAGTTTTATCCCGATCCCTCCACTCTAAGCGTTTTCCAATATTTTAGGTCCCCCCTCCGAACTCCCCCCCAATGTCACCGGATCCGGTTGAGATTTAAAATAAGAGCTCTGAGACACGATATCCTTCCAAAAATCAAATTTCATTAAGATCCGATCACTCCTTCGTAAGTTAAAAACACCTCATTTTTTCTAATTTTCAGAATTAACCCCACCCCAAACTCCCCCAAACAGAGCAGATCCGTTCCGGTTATGTCAATCACGTATCTAGGACTTCTGCTTATTTTTCCCGCCAAGTTTCATCCTGATCCCTCCATTCTAAGCGTTTTCCAAGATTTTAGGTTCCCTCCCAGCTCCCCCCAATGTCACCAGATCTGGTCGGGATTTAAAATAAGAGTTCTGAGACATGATATCCTTCCAAACATCAAATTTCATTAAGATCCCATCCCCCGTTCGTAAGTTAAAAATACTTCATTTTTTCTATTTTTCCGAATTAACCGACCCCCCACTCCCCCCAGATGGTCAAATCGCAAAAATGACTATTTCTAATTTAATCTGGTTTGGTCCCTGATACGCCTGCCAAATTTCATCGTCCTAGCTTTGCTGGAAGTGCCTAAAGTAGCAAAATCGGGACAGACAGACCGACAGACCGACAGAATTGGCGATCGCTATATGTCACTTGGTTTATACCAAGTGCCATAAAAACGAACATTTACGGACAGTTCATTTTCTTAGAAAGAAAAAACTGAAAAAAATTGACACGAAAAGCAAAAAAAAAACTAGTTTTGCGTCGACCTAGAATGTGCAACTTCGGATATGTTTTTGAGATTTTTTTGTTTCTACAGCATGGTATAAAAATTACTTCTGTTGCAATGTGTCTGGGGTCGACCCATATTTTTGGATAGTTTGCCTCTACTACAGAGAAGGTGGCCCAACTTGAAAAAGTGCCTTTTTATAGCCATTATATAATGGCCCAGTACATGTTTACCGATATAATCTGCCACATTTCAGGCAGTGGGTGATTGAGCTCCTCAAACCTTCTCCTGGTTATGACTAAAAGAGAAAAAACAAATATAATTTACAAAAAAAACAGCTAAAAACCTTAAATAATAAAAATCCAAATTATTCGACTCCACACCCAGGAGTATTTATCAACGGGGAGAAAAGTTAAAGTTCAATAAAACGAAAAACATAAAGAAAAAGACAAATAAATAAATAAATAAATAAAACTCGCATCTTAATACTTTAGCTGTTCCTGAGACATTGTAGAGACGCCCTTTTGAAAACCTAGAGGCACATAATGCCTTTGATTTGGTTCAACATCCCCCTAAAAATTCTCAGAAATTTTCATTGTAATACCCTGAGCAGTTACTTTGGTATTTACTTGCTGCAGATATACCTTCTTGACCAACTGAATACATGCAGTGCCTTTTGATTTAGTTCAACATACCGCTCAGCATATCCTGAAAGCTTCAACTTAATACCCTTAGTCGTTTCTGGGATATTACAGATGCACCCTTTTACATCATGGATGCACATGGTGTTTTTTTATTTAGCATTACATCCCCCTCAACATTCACTGAAAGTTTCATACCATTAAGTTTTTCGGACACTCAGGATCAAGCAATCACCCCTTTCCCAATAATAAAACCTATATGAGAAACAACTACAATTTCTATAGTTTAGAGTCCTTTAAACAGGGGCAGAGAGAATCATGCATTCCCTGGTGTCATAGTTATTGGACCTTTCGGCTACCGTGAACCAAATGACTATCTCACAACTTTGATTGGATATCCTCGGGGGTTAGGTGAGACAACACTAGCTGCTTTTCGATCACATTTGACTTTAGAAAGGGTACTGGAAATTTTATATTTCAATCGAATGACTTCCTTCCGAAATTTATATGACAACTCCATCTATACGAAGCGGCATGGGGAATAAAAAAAATAGTATAAAAAAAATAGTATAGGGAACTCACTTCACTCTTTACTTAGAAAGCACTACTGCACTGTCTATGAAAAGGGGTTTGTTCGATGTTGGCTGTGCGATTGGCTTATAACTTCCAGGGATTATTCTCTTTATCAAAAGGGTCAAATATTTTATTGTGGAATAAATTTTTCTATCTTATAAGTTTTGCAAGTCCTAGGACAAAAAACAACATCTTGTGCAAAAATTTCCAAAACACTATCCCCCCCCCGAAAAAAGGAATAGGACCCAAATTAGAGCTACAAAAATTCTTTTGTTTCTTTATCAGTTCAAAACTTTATTAAGTCCTATGGCTAAGGGGACCCCACTGCAGAAGGGGAAATTAAAAACAAAATTAGTTTCCATGAATAAAGGCCTGAATAGGGCCAGAAAAGGGCCTAACAACTTTCTGCTTTCTCAGCCCCTTCTCATGGAAGAGTGGTCATAGAAACTTTGGAGGGAGTTCCTCGATTACAAGTTGAATGTTCCAATGCCTTTTTTACGGACTGAAAGTGAATTGATGGCAACCAGGTTCCTGTCTGGTTGAAAGGTCTAATAAGTATGCCTCTGGGGCATAACCCCCAAAGCCAAAGGGGCAATGGCCCAAAATTGTTCAAAATAGCCATGGTTCAGCAGCAAGGCTTAGCAGAAAAGCTATTAGGAATAGTTAACTAAGCAAAGACTCTCATAGTTTCACAGGAGTATAAACTGGGAAACGACACGGGTATCTTAATCAAACAGTTCGTGGTAACGAACTGTAAGTAAGGGGCGACGTGGCTCAATAGTAACAGAAACTCTAAGAAAGAGAACCTTAAAAACAGTAGATAGATAAAAAGAATCAAACTTTGAGACTGATTCAAAATATATAAAATTCATTGAGTTTAATGTTGGAACGAGAAAATTTGCTCAAGCTGTGAAAAACGGAAGAAACACCCTCAACACAATATTTCTGGAATACCTTAAGGTATCAAGTTTATATATTCTGGGTTGTTGTGGGACAAGTGGATCTCAAATCTTGATTTGTGGGAGAGGGGAGAAGGGAAAGTTAAGAAAATATAGTCTCCTTACTGTTTGAATTCTATGGAACTTTGGACCCTTGTTGGATTAGAATCTCTTCCAGGTGAAGTTGCGGTGTACTATTTTAGGAACAGCTTCAGTGATTGAGCCAAAGTTTCAGAGAGCATTGGGGAGGGGAAATTAAACCTGTTGGGAAAGAACATATCTATAAGGTAATAAAAAAGGTATATCTGCGGCATGTTGGGGGAGGTAAGAGGCAATGGGCTTTGTTGTTTCTGGTTTAGAAGGAGACTAGAAGGCAATAGAAGAAATTTACGTCTCTGATCCGCCTAAGACTTCCAATCTATTCACAGTCAAGTAGTGAGTAAAAGTGTTACGTAATGGCAGGGCATAGATGGGATGTTACGTAGTGACGATGTACACGTGAAAAGTTACATATTACTTTAAGAATTTTTTGTTCGGGATTTCTTTTTCTTTCAAGACCTTTTTTTCAGGAAAAGGAACTGCGCCTTAGAAAGCTGGACCAGCAATCTATTTATAAAATTATGATTCAGGAAATAGATTCTACGCAATAACCAGTTCCACACGCGGAGGATTCCGATGTCCCGCCTACTAGAATGAATAAGCTATTGATTAAGTGTTTCCTATGACTGCAATAATTGAGATGCTGAAAGGTAAATCGATTTCTAGAGTTGGGTTATATTTGAAGTGCACCCGCTTGCTAAGTAATGCCTTAGAAGGGTATTATAAACCCAAACAAAGCGATTCTTCACTTCTTAGCGATATGATCCTGGCATTTTGGAGGGTCCTTCTAAGAGAATATCTGATTTTTTTTGTGAGAATCATATAAACTTGTTCAAAATATAAGAAAATACTCTTCCTTAGAAAATGTTTAGAGATATTTTGTTAGAGAATGATCCGAATTTGCTCAAAATATAGGAAAACGGAGGCACAAGACATGTGACTTAATTCTATATTTTGTTCTTTTTTCTTGGTATCATTTTCTCTCAATCCCCAGTCTGTGTCACTCAATGACTGACCCACCCCCTAGCGAGCAATTTCAATGGGGGGGAGAGGGGTGCTAGCCCCAATCCCAGAGGAGGGTTGTTATTAGAGATAAATTTAAACCAAATTAAGAGTTATTTCTGAAAGGTTTTATGGAAAGGCTACGTTTCTTTGAGCCATGGATATTCATATTTTATGCCACCCTGACATTATATGGCTGAACCACCCCCTAGTGAGCAATTCCAGTGAGCCCCCCTAGCATCCAATTTTATTTCCACATTCCCCGATTCCACAGTCCCCGGGGGAGGGTCTGCAAGTTACAAACTTTGACCATACATATAAAAATGGTTATTATGAAGTGTCCAGACGTTTTCAGCTTGACTTTTTTGCGTTGAGGTTGGAGTGGGTCGGGGGAGGGGTTTATGTGGGAAGATCTTTCAATGGAGGAATTTATCATGAGGGAAGAGAATTTCCATGAAGGGGGCCCAGGATTTTCTAGCATTATGTTAAAAAAATGAGAAAAAAAAATTCAAGCAATGAGTAGCATTAAAACTTAAAACGAACATAAAATATTACGTTTATAAGGGGGTTCGTCTTTTCCGCAATACCTTGATCTTTAAGCTAAAGTATTTTTAGTAATTTCAACTATTTATTCTACGGCTTTGTAATTCAGGGGTCATTCTTAAAGATTTGGAATAACATTCTAGCTTTAGTGTAAAGAGCGAGGTATTGACGAGGGGGCAAACCCCCTCACATACATAATAAATATACACAAATATAGAAGTTCGTTGCGTAAGTTAATTCGTAAAGTACGTATGTTTATCACTAACAAAAATGTTCGTACAAAAAATAAAAAAAAACAGTTGCATTTTTAAGTAGCCAAAAATTGGAGGGCAACTAGGCCTCCTCCCCTACCCGTTTTTTTATTAAAATCATCCGATCAAAACTATGAGAAAGCCATTTAGCAAAAAAAAAATTAATATGCAAATTTCGTTTTAATTATTCAGGTGCGGTGAGCCAAAATCAAAACATGTATTAAGTAAAAACGTTCAGAAATTAAATAAGCAAAACAAGTTCTTTTTAACTGCAAGTAAGGAGTGACATTAAAACTTAAAACGAACAGAAATCACTCCGTACATGAAAGGGGTTGTCCCCTCCGCAACGCCTCGCTCTTTACGCTAAAGTTTTTTTATTGTTTTAAAAAGTAGAGTTGTGACAAGGTCGAACTTTAGCGTAAAGAGCGAAGCGTTGCGGAGGGAACGACCCCCTTTCATATACGGAGTAATTTCTGTTCATTTTAAGTTATGGTGGTAACGAACTGTAGTAAGGAGCGACCCGGCTCAATAGTAGACGAAACTCTAAAAAGTGGAATTTTGATGCTAAAAGATATATCAAAAGAATCGGATTTCACGCTGATTTTAAATATATAAGTTTCATCAAATTTAGTCTTTGTCATCAAAAGTTACGAGCCTAAGAAAATTTGCCTTATTTTGGAAAATAGGGGGAAACACCCCCGAGAAGTCATAGAATCTTAACGAAAATCTCATAAAAAAAAGTCATAGAATCTTAAAATCACGCCATCGAATTCAGCGTATCAGATAACCCTTTTGCAAAAATTTCAAGCTCCTATCTACTAAAATGTAGAATTTCGTATTTTTTGCCAGAAGACAGATCACGGGTGCGTGTTTATTTGTTTGTTTTTTTCCCCAGGGGTCATCGTATCGACCAAGTGGTCCTAAAATGTCACAAGAGGTCTCATTCTAACGGAAATTGAACATTTTAGTGCCCTTTTTAAGTGACCAAAAATATTGGAGGGCACCTAGGCCCCCTCCCACGCTCATTTTTTCCTAAAGTCAACGGATCAAAATTTCGAGATTGCCATTTTGTTCTGCATAGTCGAAAACCATAATAACTATGTCTTTGGGGATGACTTAATCCCCCACAGTCCCTGGGGGAGGGGCTGCAAGTTACAAACTTTGACCTGTGTTTACATACAGTAATGGGTATTGAGAAGTGTACAGACGTACAGACGTTTTTTGGTTTGGGGTGGGGTTGAGGGGAGGGGGCTATATGGTAGGATCTTTCCTTGGAGGAATATGTCATGGGGGAAGAGAAATTCAATGAAAAGGGCGCGTGATTTTCTAGCGTTACTATAAAAAAAAAACAATGAAAAAATAAACGTGAAAAAGTTTTTTTCAATTGAAAGTAAGGAGTAGCATTAAAACTTAAAACGAACAGAGATTATTACGCATGTGAGGGGTTCTAAAAATACTTTAGCATAAAGAGCGAGGTATTTAGGAGGAGATTAATACCTCGCTCTTTATGCTAAAGTATTTTTAGTAATTTCAACTATTTATTCTATGGCTTTTCTGATTCAGGGGTCATTCTTAAAGAATTGGGACAAAACTTAAGACTTAGTGTAGAGAGTGAGGTATTAACGAGGGGACAAAACCCCTTATATACATAATAAGTTTGTTACGTAAGTTAATTCTTAAGTTACGTATATTTTTTACTAATAAAAACGTTCGTTAAAAATTAAAAGTTCTAGTTGCCTTTTTAAGTAACCGAAAAATTGGAGGGCAACAAGGCCTCCTTCCCCACCCCTTATTTCTCAAAATCGTCTGATCAAAACTAACAGAAAGCCATTTAGCCAAAAAAAGAATTAATATGCAAATTTCATTTTAATAATTTATGCGCGGAGAGCCAAAATAAAACATGCATTAATTCAAAAACGTTCAGAATTTAAATAAAAAAAATTAGTTTTTTTTAACTGAAAGTAAGGAGCGACATTAAAACTTAAAACGAACAGAAGTTACTCCATATACGAAATGGGTTTTCCCCTCCGCAATCCCTCCCTCTTTGCGTTAAAGTTTGACTCTTTGCCACAATTCTACTTTTTAAAACAATTAAAAATTTTAGCGTAAAGAACGAGGGATTGCGGAGGGGACAACCCATTTCGTATACGGAGTAATTTCTGTTCGCTTTAAGTTTTAATGTCGCTCCTTACCTTCAGTTAAAAAAAACTATTTTTTTTTATTTAATCAAACAGTTCGTGGTAACGAACTGTAGTAAGGAGCAACCCGGCTCAATAGTAACCGAAACTCTAAAAATGGAATTTATATACAAACAGTTACATCAAAAGAATCGCATTTTAATGCTGATTTTAAATATATAAGTTTCATCAAGATCAGTTATACCCATCAAAAGTTAAGAGCCTGAGAAAATGTGTCTCATTTTAGCAAATAGGGGGTACACCCCCTAATAGTCACACAATCCAAACGAAAATCACACCATCAGATTCAGCGCATCAGATAACCTTATTTTAGAGGTTTCAAGCTCCTTTTTTTGCCAGAAGACAGATCACGGATGCGTGTTTGTTTTTTTTTTTTTTTTTTTTTTCTTTTTTCAGGGGTGATCGTATCGACTGAGTAGTCCTAGAATGTCGAAACAGTTCGTGGTATCGAACTGTAGTTAGGAGCGACCCGGCTCAATAGTAACCAAAACTCAAAAAAATGGAATTTTGATACCAATAGCAACATCAAAAGAATCGTATTTTAATGCTGATTTTAAATATATAGGTTTCATTAAAATTTAGTATTACCCGTCAAAAGTTACGAGCCTGAGAAAATTTGCGTTATTCTAGAAAATAGGGAGAAACACCCCCTAAAAGTCATACAATCCTAACGAAAATTACACCATCAGATTCAGCGCATCAGAGAACCTTATTGTAGAAGTTCAAGCTCCTATCTACAAAATGTGGAATTTCGCATTTTTTGCCAGAAGACTGATCACGGATGCGTGTTTGTTTTTTGTTTGTTTTTCTGTTTGTTTGTTTTTTCCCCAGGAGTGATCGTATCGACTTAGAAGTCCTAGAATGTTGCAAGAGGGCTCATTCTAACGGAAATTAAAAGTTCTAGTGCCCTTTTTAGATGACCAAAAAAATTGGAGGGCACATAGGCCCCCTCCCACGCTCATTTTCCCCCAAAAGTCAGCGGATCAAAATTCTGATATAGCCATTTTATTCACCATAGTCGAAAAACCTAATAACTATATCTTTGGGGACGACTTACTCCCCCACAGTCCCCGTGGGAGGGGCTGTAAGTTGCAAACTTTGACCTGTGTTTACATATAGTAATGGTTACTAGGAAGTGTACAGACGTTTTCAGGGGGTTTTGTTTGGTTTAGGGGGGAGAGTTGAGGGGGGGTCACGTGGGAGGACATTTTCATGGAGAAACTTCTCATGGGGGAAGAGAATTTCAATGAAGGGGCGCATGATTTTCTAGCATTATTTAAAAAACAATGAAAAAATAAATATGAAAAGTTTTTTGTACTGAAAGTAAGGAGTAGAATTAAAACTTAAAACCAACAAAAATTATTATGCATATGAGAGGTTTACCTCCTCGTTATACCTCACTCTTTACGCTAAAGTATTTTCAGTAATTTCAACTATTTATTCTACGGCCTTTGTGATTCAGAGGTCATTCTTAAGGAATTGGGACAAAATCTAAGCTTTAGTGTAAAGAGTGACGAAGGTTGAACCCCCTCATATACGCAATAAAAACATACGAGTATAGAAGTTCGTTACGTAAGCTAATTCGTAAGTTACGTATATTTTTTACCAATGAAAACTTCTGTAAAAAATTAAAAGTTCTAGTCGCTTTTTTAAATAATGAAAAACTTGGAGGGCAACTAGGCCTCCTCCCTCACTCCTTTTTTCTCAAATCTTCCGATTAATTGCAATTAATTAATATGCAAATTTCATTTTAATTATTTATGTGCGGAGAGCCAAAATCAAAACATGCATTAATTCAAAAACGTCCAGAAATTAAATAAAAAAAAACAAGTTTTCTTAAATGAAAGGAAGGAGCAACATTAAAACTTAAACGAACAGAAATTACTCCATATATGAAATAGGCTTTTCCTCCTCAACGCCCCGCTCTTTACGCTAAAGTTTCTTACTGTTTTAAAAATAGAGTTGAGAGAAAGAGTCAAACTTTAGCGTAAAGAGCGAGGCTTTGAGGAGGAAAAGCCCCTTTCATATACGGAGTAATTTCTGTTCGTTTTAAGTTTTAATTTTGCTCCTTACTTTCATTTAAAAAAAAACTTGTTTTTTTTTATTTAATCATACATAGAGACAGTTCTACATTTATGGGTTAGTAGGTGAATCCGGGACGTAAGGAATAGGACGTTATTAGCGCCTATTAGGCGTTTCAATTACAAATGAGAGGATTTGGAGCTAAATTGGAGTTATGATGTAAATATCGGAAATTTAAAAGTAAAACAATTAAATAATTCCTGGAGCGGATTCCCCTCTACCAAATTCTATGACCAAAGTACAACCGATTTGACCTATCTAGTTATAGTACGAATGTCATTATAAAAAGTTGTAAGTCTTATTTTCTTTTTAAATGATTTTTTCATTCAGGAAATTATATTTACTGTATATCTACCTTGATATTCTTCAATGATTCTTTTTCTATTCTACTTGCAGATTTTGAGGGTGTATTCATTTCCACTTTTAAAACTTTTAAAACAAGAGAATCCAATATTGAACTAATAGATTTTAGGAAGTAAAAGCACCTTAAATAACAAGAAAAAATATTGACCTGAGCAAATATGGTGAAACAGGAAGCACAGAACATTTTTCAATTTTACCATTAACTAGGCTCACATCTTTACCTGATGATGAGGTTTCAATGGCAGTATATTTGGAAAAATATTAATGTGGAACATATTATAAAGTGTAATGGACCCCTATTTTTCTCGTTTTCCTTATGTTAAACGAGTAACAGTTTTAAAGCTACTTAATAAACAATATTGTTTTCCAAATCATTGGAGGGGTAACTGCCCCCCCCCCCCTCAACGATGCCACTGCCTCTTATTGTCTGCGAACTAAAGACCGCTTGTCACTAGAAGAAGAAATAACAGCTACAAGAATAAAAATAGCGCTCCTCACCAAAAGTAGTGTTTTGAGTGTTTTGATTTTTGCGAAGTTATAAGAATTGGAGGTTTGTGGGATATAGCCTCTTTCATAGCCAGATAATTCCTGTAAAATGTTAAATACAGTGCTAGATACAATGTTACGTTATTAGCCTACAATTGAGGCTATTGAGTAGACATGCTAATATTTCCCATGTATTTTTCTGTTTTTTTATTTAGTTATCATTGAGTCATTGTACAAGTACATGGGTTGAAACAAGAGTGACGCATGAAGAAATGCATGGAAAAGATAAAACTAGGGCTTTATATTTGCGCAATAGGAGGGGGTTAAAATATAAAGGAAGCGCTATCAAAATATGTTAACTAAAAATTTTCTGCATACTATGAAGTAAGAATCGTTTTCTTAGCATGTTTCCTTCTCAATAGCCCCAGTTGTAGGTTAATACCAAAATTAATAACCTGGTTATTTAAGTTATAGTCAATTACAATATTTACTTACCTTCCTCTTTGCCTGTACGTGTTAGCCTAGTGATAACTGAAGCCATCGCTGGAAGTCCCATAATCATTACAATCAATTTCCATAAATTCGCTATTTTGGAATTTTGGTTAAGTCGGACAAAATCCGACTTGATCTACCCAATTTTAAATTAAGAATATTCCCAAATTAATTTCTTTTTTTCAAACTTATGCAGTCAAACTTGACTGTACACTTATTGCTCTTTTGTATAACTATTGTTTCCTGTCCAGAAATGTAGAAGTCTTCCTAATTTATGAGTAAGCTAATGCTTAAACTTGGTCATCCAATTTATATTCCATTCAAACAGTGCACTAAATCAACTTAGTCTATTTCATGACACTGGACATTTCAACTGCAATACTAAAGAGTGAAATGGACTTAAATCTGTCAAGATCCAAGGGATAAAAAAATAGCATAATTGTGTTGAATCAAAATAAGTGTACTAGAGATAAAGCCTGTAATAATTCAAAAGGTTTTATATAACATTTTGTCTGTCAAACTGAGATACAAGGGTGCTAATTCGCGAGAATTTAGGGGGAGGGGGCAACTTTTTTCGTCAAAATCCAAGTAGGGGCAGTTTTTTCAAATTCTATCAATAAAATACCAAAAACAATCTAAAGCTAGGGTGGAAACAGGCATAAACAATCCAAGCGTTTACTATTTTATGAGGACCAAAGATATAATACTTCGTCCCCTTCCCGAATATAAAATTGTACGTTCCCTAGCACGAGTCCCCCAAACTGGGGGACAAACTGGGGGACTTACAAAACTGCTCATAAAGTTCTAGTGGTATGCAGTATTTATCATGAGAAATACCCGCTTGGCTACAGGCTTCATGCATGAAAAAGAAAAAGAAAAGCTTGCTCTCTTTGTGATAGTTTTGAATTGGCTTCTCTGCTGATTCTAAGGAATGTCAAATTCAGTAAGTTTATTGTTACCCATCAAGAGCTACGAGCTTGAGAAAATTTGTCTGATTCTTAAAAAGGGGTGAAAACCCCACCCAAAATTTTTTTATAAAATCAAGGCTTTTAATGACAACCACACCATCAGATTCAGCATATCAGATAACCCTACTGTAGAGGTTTCAAGCTACAATCCATAAAATTGTGTAATCTCGTGTTTTCTGCCTTAAAAAACATCCCCATCCAGTCAAAATATTTAGATAGCCATTTCGTTCAGCTTAGTTGAAAAATCCAATAAGTGTGCCTGTGGGGATGACTTGACCCTCTAGACTCTAGGAAAAGGGCTATAGAAATTTGTCCATTGTGTCAATATAGTTTTCTTTGTTGGGAAATAAACACACATTTTCTGGGGAAATTTTCCGCGGGGAGGAAGCTTCTGGGGGATTTTCCCAGGTGAAATTTTGCAGGGGGAAAAATTGCCAAAATTTATGTGTGGCATTCTTTTCATTTGTTGTTCTTTCTCTTTAGAAACTAAGTTTTACAAGCGGAGATGTTCCGGGAGGAAATTTTCTACAGGAGATAGTTTTCTGTGAGGTTTTTCCGTAGAATTTTTCACGGAGGTGGGAGAAAGGTTTCTCGATATTATTCGAAAAAAGAACAGAAATTAAATAAAAAAAAAGTTTTCTCAAATAAAATAAGGAGCAACAGCAAAACTTCAAACTATATACAAGAGTGACCCATGCCAATAGTAGTCAAAGCTTTATTCATTTATTATTTATAATAATCTGTATACCTATAGAATATAATTTTCACACTAATTCCAAATGTGTAAATGTATTAACTTTGAGGCTATTCTTTGAAAGCTACATTTGGGTCATTTTAGGAAAATGAGTAAAATGCCCACCAAAAGGAGAGAAATTGCACCACCACTCTCCTAGGGGTGGCAATTCAAAAAAATGTAGTAGGACAATCGTTTTCTGGACTTTTAAAAATTAATATACAAAAAGTAATTGTCAGAATTAACGCAGCGAGTATTTTTTTTTCTCTTTTTAGACTTCTTTTTTTAAACAAAAATACCAAAAATAGTTCTTTTTTAAATCTGGAGGGAAATAATCCTTTGCGAAACTTGTTCTTCTTGTTTTTCGTGAAGATTGTAAATCTGCCAACTGTTTCAAGATATCGACAAAAAGATATTTTTTAACACCCCTTCCGTTGGATTTCGTAACCCGGAACCTCACAGAGATGTTTAGGGGCTCATTTGCCCAGTAATTTTTATTACTACATATTTTTCTAATGTAGCTTTTCATGCTGATTACAAATCAGAAAACTATTTTGCTTTATCATGTTAAGTTTTCAAGATATTCACAATTTTTTTCCATCCCCTTATGCTGAATTTCTTCAGATGAGACATCATAAAAGGGTAAAAAATACATCACTTGACTTAACAGTCCCTACCGGCATTGCTGATCGTCCTTTCTTGGTCCTTCAGCAAGGAAATGCGATGGATGGATGGGGGAAAAACATCTGACTGAGATTATAGTCACGCCACTGAGCTCTATTCCAAGCCGAATAGCCAGCGACACCAGGACTCGAACCGTTCTCCTTACGGAGAACGGTTCCTTCTCTTCAAGTCTGCATCTGATTAAATAAAAAAAAACTATTTTTTTTTTTAGCTGAAAGTAAGGAGCGACATTAAAACTTAAAACGAACAGAAATTACTCCGTATATCAAATGGGTTGTCCCCTTCGCAATCCCTCGCTCTTTAAGCTAAAGCTTTTAATTGTTTTAAAAAGTAGAATTGTGGCAAAGAGTCAAACGTTAGCGTAAAGAGCGAGGGATTGCGGAGGGGACAACCCATTTCATATACGGAGTAATTTCTGTTCGTTTTAAGTTTTAATGTCGCTCCTTACTTTCAGCTAAAAAAAAAATAGTTTTTTTTATTTAATTTCTGAACGTTTTTGAATTAATGCATGTTTGGTTTTGGCTCTCCGCACATAAATTATTAAAATGAAATTTGTATATTAATTCTTTTTTGGCTAAATGGCTTTCTCTTAGTTTTGATCAGACGATTTTGAGAAATAAGGGGTGGAGAAGGAGGCCTAGTTGCCCTCCAATTTTTCGGTTACTTAAAAAGGCAACTAGAACTTTCAATTTTTAACGAACGTTTTTATTAGGGAAAAATATACGTAACTTAAGAATTAACTTAAGTAACAAACTTTCATAACCTTATATTTTTATTATGTATACGAGGGGGTTTGTACCCTCGTTAATACCTCGCTCTTTACACTAAATCGTAAGTTTTGTACCAATTCTTTAAGAATGACCCCTGAATCAGAAAGGCCGTAGAATAAATAGTTGAAATTACTAAAAATACTTTAGCATAAAGAGCGAGGTATTTATCTCCTCCTAAATACTTCGTTCTTTATGCTAAAGTATTATTAGAACCCCTCATATTCGTAATAATATCTGTTCGTTTTAAGTTTCAATGCTACTCCTTCCTTTCATTTGAAAAAAGTTTTCATGTTTATTTTTATTCTTTTCTTATAGTAATGCTAGAAAATCCTGCGCCCTTTTCATTGAATTTTTCTTCCCCCATGACATATTCCTCCAAGGAAAGATCCTCCAACATAGCCCCCTCTCCTCAGCCCCACCTCCAAACAAAATAAAATCTCCCTGAAAACGTCTGTACACTTCCCAATAACCATTACTATATGTAAACACTGGTCAAAGTT
The DNA here is from genome assembly GCF_032884065.1 of Artemia franciscana. NCBI lineage: Eukaryota > Metazoa > Arthropoda > Branchiopoda > Anostraca > Artemiidae > Artemia > Artemia franciscana. Next base: position 13,603,534 of record NC_088875.1, on the reverse strand, counting down.
TGTAACTTGCAGCCCCTCCCCCAGGGATTGTGGGGGTGTAAGTCATCCCCAAAGACATAGTTATTATGGTTTTCGACTATGTTGAACAAAATGGCTATCTCAAAATTTTGATCCGTTGACTTTGGGAAAAAAATGAGCGTGGGAGGGGGCCTAGATGCCCTCCAATTTTTTTGGTCACTTAAAAAGGGCACTAGAACTTTTAATTTCCGTTAGAATGAGCCCTCTTGCGAAATTTTAGGACCACTTGGTCGATACGATGTCCCCTGGGAAAAAGAAAAAAACAAACAAATAAACACGCACCCGTGATTTGTGATCTGGCAAAAAATACAAAATTCCACATTTTTGTAGATAGGAGCTTGAAACTTCTACAGTAGGGTTCTCTGATACACTGAATTTGATGGTGTCATTTTCGTTAAGATCCTACAACTTTTAGGGGGTGTTTTCCCCTATTTTCTTAAATAAGGCAAATTTTCTCAGGCTCGTAACTTTTGATGGGTAAGTCTAAACTTGATGAAACTTATATATTTAAAATCAGTATTAAAATGCGATTCTTTTGATGTAGCTATTGATATCAAAACTCCATTTTTTAGAGTTTTGGTTACTATTGAGCCGGGTCGCTCCTTACTACAGTTCGTTACCACGAACTGTTTGATATATCAACAAGAGCTAAGAGCTCATATGGCACTTGTGACGAGGCGAGAAGACGTAAGAGCCAAGATCTCATATGGTGTGAGCTCTAACAAAATTCTAAGAATCAACAAATTGATTTAAAAGGAAAATCAGAGGCTTAATGCCGGTCATGATTTAAAATAAGAGCTCTGAGTCACGATGTCCTTCTAAATATCAAAATTCTTTAAGATCTGATCACCTACTCTTAAGTTATAAATACCTCATTTTTTCTAATTTTTCCTCCTTCTTTAGCCCCCCCCCACAGACGGTTGAATCTGAGGAAACGACTTTAATAAGTCGATTTGTTTAGCTCCCTGACACGCCTACCAATTTTCATCGTCCCAGCACGTCCAGAAGCACCAAACTCGCCAAATCACTCCCCCCAACTCCCCCAAAGAGAGCAAATCCAGTACGGTTCCGTCAATCACGTATCAAGGACATTTACTTATTCTATCCACCAAGCTTCATCCCGATTCCTCCACTCCAAGGGTTTTCTAAGATTTCCCCCTCCAACTCCCCCAATGTCAACAGATCTGGTCGGGATTTGAAATAAAAGCTCTGAGACATGAATTCCTTCTAAATATCAAATTTCATTAAAATCCGATCACCTATCCGCAAGATAAAAATACCTCAATTTTTCTAATTTTTCCAAATTAACATCCCCCCCTTAGCTCCTCCAAAGAGAACGGATCCGTTCCGATTATGTCAATCACGCATCTAGAGCTTGTGCTTATTCTTCCCATCAAGTTTCATCCCGATCTCTCCACTCTCAGCGTTTTCCTAGATTTCTGTTTCCCTCCTCCAACCCCTGTGTCCGCGGATCCATTTCGAGTCGAAAATGGAGCATCTGAGACATAAGATCCTTCTATATATATCAAGTTTTATTAAGATCCGATCACCTATTCGTAAGATAAAAATACCCCCGTTTTCACGTTTTCCTAGAATTCAGGTTTCCCCCTCCAACTCCCCCCAATGTCAGAGGATCTGGTCGGAATTCAAAATTAGAGCTTTAAAGCACAAGGTCCTTCTAAATATCAAATTTCATTAGGATCTGGTCACCCTTTCGTAAGTTACAAATACCTCAATTTTCAAAATTACCCCCCCCCCCAACTCGACAAAAGAGATCAGATGCGATCCGGTTATGTCAGTCACGTATCCTAGACAGGTTTTTATTCTTCCCATCTAGTTTCATCCTGATCTTTCCGCTTTAAGTATTTTCTAAGATTTCCGGTCCCCCCAACTGCCCCCCCCCAATGACGCTGGATCTGGTTGAGATTCAAAATAAGAGATCTGAGTTATGAGGTCCTTTAAAATATGGAATTTCATGAAGATCCGATCACTCCTTCTTAAGTTAGAAATACGTCATTTTTTCTAATTTTTCAGAATTAACCCCCCCCCCCAATAGAGTGGATCCGTTCTCATTATGTAAATCACATATCTCAGACTTCTGCTTGTTTTTCCCACCAAATTTCATCCCGATCCCTCCAATCTAATCGTTTTCCAAAATTTTAGGCTCCCCCACCCCAACCCCCCCCCCCCCAATGTCACCAGATCCGGTCGGGATTTAAAATAAGAGCTTTGAGACACGATATCCTTCTAAATATCAAATTTCATTGAGATCCGATCACCCGTTCGTAAGTTAAAATACCTCATTTTTCTAATTTTTCAAAATACCCCCCCCCCCCTTCTCCAAAGAGAGCGGATTCGTTCCGGTTATGTCAATCATGTATCTAGGACTTGTGCTTATTTTTCCCACCAAGTTTTATCCCGATCCCTCCACTCTAAGTGTTTTCCAAGATTTTAGGTTTCCCTCTCCCCCCCCAATGTCATCAGATCCTGTCGGGATTTAAAATGACAGCTCTGAGACACGATATCCTTCCAAACATCAAAATTTCATTAAGATCTGATCAACCGTTCGTAAGTTAAAAATACTTCATTTTTCTATTTTTTCCGAATTAACCGGCCCCCCACTCCCCCCCAGATGGCCAAATCGGGAAAAAGACTATTTCTAATTTAATCTGGTCCGGTCCCTGATAAGCCTGCCAAATTCCATCGTCCTAGCTTACCTGGAAGTGCCTAAAGTAGCAAAACCGGGATCGACAGACAGACAGACCGACAGAATTTGCGATTGCTATATGTCACTTGGTTAATACCAAGTGCCATAAAAATGGTGGGAGATGGAAAAAGTTGGTCTGCTTAAAGTGTTTGGTACCAAGGTATTCGACTAAACTGTTTCTTTTTTTTGTCAACTGGTGAATCCACTTTAGATAAATTTAACTAGCAGGATCAAAATCGATAATATTTGTCTACTACAGTCTCGGCTCGCATAAGAAACCTCCTCCCATTTAATCTCCCGTTAAAGGTCGAGTGTATATCTGCAAGTCACTGAATAATGGTACGAATTTATATTATTCATAATTACGAAAGCAAAAAGAAATGTGATGAGCCGGCAAAGTGGTTCGCTACTGTCCCATCTCACGGATATGACATAACTAAGTGGTATATCCTGGATTTCTAAAAGGGGAGGGGGGTTTGGATTAAATTTTAGCTAATACAGAAATTTCTAGTGCTAAATTCTAATCAATGCTGCAACTGAGAAATAGCCGAAATTTCATATATAGTGGGAGAGAGATTCACAAAGTGGCGGAAATATTTGAAATTTGCCACAAAATATTGTGCCACAAAGGGATTATATGGTTATAGCACAAATTACCTATTAGGATATACCGTAGTCCGTGGTTTTATTTAGTATAAATAAAAAAAACAAGTTTTTTTTAATTGAAAGTAAGGAGCGATATTAAAACATAAAACGAACAGAAATTACTCCGTATATAAAAGGAGCTGTTCCCTCCTCAACGCCCCGCTCTTTAAGCTGAAGTTTTTTACTGTTTTAAAAAGTAGAGTTGAAAGAAAGAGTTAAAAAAGGATTAAATTTTAATATAGACATACTTTTTGACAACGGGTACCCATTTTTTCTCATAAATACTGTTATTGCTCAAAGATACATTCTTCTAAAGCCTTAAATCCGACACCAGGAAATGAGTCAAATAAACCCAAAAGCACAATTTACCTACTTTATATTACGAAAATTACTTCAAAACTGAAAAAAGTTTGTTTAAAAATAATTTACGCGTTGTCTTCGCAAGTAGTTTAAGTATAATGAATCTTCTCAATTCAGCTAAGAATAAAACCCCGGTTACTCGTCTAAGAGGGGCGTATGAAATACCATGTAGTTGTGGAAATTATTACATTGGCCGAACTCGACAAAATTTTGATACAAGATTAGAGCATCACAAAGAAACCATTGAAAAAGCATTAAAATCTAAAAATACCTCAATATCTTTCGATTCAGCTTTAAGCAATTATTTATTTTTGAACATCTAAACCATTATGTTCCATTTGACAAAACAATTCTAATTAAAAAGGACCTAGGAATCAAACAAACTGTCCGCGAGGCAATCGAAATCAAACGAAACTTAAATAATAACACATCCCTAAATAGAGACTTGGGTGAATACACACTCAACCCTATGTATGCAAAATTAATTATAGAAACTAACCTATTTCAAAATAAAGCCAAAATAGGAACAAATAAAAACAAACCCAATTCCGAAAGAACTACAAGATTAGCTGCAGAGAAGGCAAATATCGCAACAAGAAATTATTCCAATTTTTAATAAATCCAGTGAGTGAAATGAATGAACCTTTTTAGCTTGTAAAATGTTAGCTTTCATCACACAGTCTCGGCTGAACTTTTTCAAACAGTTGGTGGTAACGAACTGTAGTAAGGAGCGACCCGGCTCAATAGTAACCAAAACTCTAAAAAATGGAATTTTGATATCAATAGCTACATCAAAAGAATCGTATTTTAATGCTGATTTTAAATATATAAGTTTCATCATGTTTAGTCTTACCTATCAAAAGTTACGAGCCTGAGAAAATTTGCCTTATTTAAGAAAATAGGGAGAAACACCCCCTACAAGTCGTAGAATCTTAACGAAAATGACACTATCAGATTCAGCGTATCAGAGAAATCTAATTTAGTAGTTTCAAGCTCCTAACTACAAAAATGTGGAATTTTTTATTTTTTGCCAGAAGACAAATCACGGGTGCGTGTTTATTTGTCTTTTTTTGTTTTTTTTTTCCCAGGGGTCATCGTATCGACCAAGTGGTCCTAGAATGTCACAAAATGGCTCATTCTAACGGAAATGAAAAGTTCTAGTGCCCTTTTTAAGTGAACAAAAAAATTGGAGGGCATCTAGGCCCCCTCCCACGCTCATTTTTTCCCAAAGACAACGGATCAAAATTTTGAGATAGCCATTTTGTTCGGCATAGTCGAAAACCATAAGAACTATGTCTTTGGGGATGACTTACTCCCCCACAATCCCTGGGGGAGGGGCTGCAAGTTACAAACTTTGACCAGTGTTTACATATATTAATGGTTATTGAGAAGTGTACAGACGTTTTCAGGGGGATTCTATTTTGTTTGGGGGTGGGGCTGAGGGGAGGGGGCTATGTCGGAGGATCTTTCCTTGGAGGAATCTGTCATGGGGGAAGAAAAATTCAATGGAAAGGGCGCAGGATTTTCTAGCATTACTATAAGAAAACAATGAAAAATAAACATGAAAACGTTTTTTCAAATGAAAGGAAACAGTAGCATTGAAACTTAAAACGAACAGAGATTATTACGCATGTGAGGGGTTCTAAAAATACTTTAGCATAAAGAGCGAGGTTTTTAGGAGGAGATAAATACCTCGCTCTTTATGCTAAAGTATTTTTAGTAATTTCAACTATTTATATTACGGCCTTTCTGATTCAGGGGTCATTCTTAAAGAATTGGGACAAAACTTACGATTTAGTGTAAAGAGCGAGGTATTAACGAGGGTACAAACCCCCTCGTATACATAATAAAAATATAGGATTATGAAAGTTTGTTACGTAAGTTAATTCTTAAGTTACGAATATTTTTTACTAATAAAAACGTCCGTTAAGAATTAAAAGTTCTAGTTGCCTTTTTAAGTAACCGAAAAATTGGAGGGCAACTAGGCCTCCTTCTCCACCCCCCTTATTTCTCAAAATCGTCTGATCAAAACTAAGAGAAAGCCATTTAGCCAAAAAAAGAATTAATATACAAATGTCATTTTAATAATTTATGAGCGGAGAGCCAAAACCAAACATGCATTAATTCAAAAACGTTCATAAATTAAATAAAAAAAACTAGTTTTTTTAACTGAAAGTAAGGAGCGACATTAAAACTTAAAACGAACAGAAATTACTCCGTATATGAAATGGGTTGTCCCCTCCGCAATCCCTCGCGAATTACGCTAAAGCTTTTAATTGTTTTAAAAAGCAAAATTGTGGCAAAGAGTCAAACTTTAGCGTAAAGAGCGAGGGATTGCGGAGGGGACAACCCATTTCATATACGGAGTAATTTCTGTTCGTTTTAAGTTTTAATGTCGCTCCTTACTTTCAGTTAAAAAAACTAGTTTTTTTTATTTAATGTTAAGAAGTAATGATGTCTTGGCTATTTTAAAATATGGATTTTTAACCAAGAAATTTTATTGTAAGTGTGGTATTGTTTAATATTTTCTTTGCTGAAGATGGCCCTTATATATAAAGCCCATATATTCATACAGGATTTGTTCGTTCACTGTTTTGGGAAAAAACAGTCCTCATTATTCTCTCTTCTGTATTTGTAACAGTCTAGAGCCTAAACAGAAAGTGGATCATTCGCAGTTAGGGGGAGGGGTCACAAAGACAGATTTAAGGGAAATAGGGACTTCCTGGGAGGGTGTAAATATGGAGGCTTTGAGTAGATTAGGATGGAGGAGTAGTATGCATAGCTGCGTTGGTATCAGGCGGCTTGGTGCACAGGTGAGCTGTTAGTAGTAGTAACAATAGTATTGTGTTGACATTGAAAGAGTCATTGCTAACCTGAATTTTGTTGCTCCTGTTATTTTTTGTAGCTCTATGAATCATAAACTTTTTTTTCAATATTGGCATCTCATGTTAGCTTCAAGCGATTGCAATAAATAGATATATTCAATTTTATAATAGAACAAAACTAAGTTCAGTACATGAATTACTCAGCCAAGAAAGGAACCTTGCCTCAAAGAGGTGTATGAAGCAAGACGGTCCCAATTCCTTCAAATAAGGAGGGTTAAGTTGTGGGCTTGGGATCCACACCCTGGATTCCAAGGGCTCACCGTCGGGGAACATCTTGTGCAGCTAAAACATTCAGATCGAGCCCCAAAACAAATCCCCAACAGATTTTGACGGCGCGCCGAAGAATAGGATTTCTGAAAGCAAACTCTTCGACCTACTGTCATTGTCAAAGATGCAATAGCGCGGTTCTGGACACAAAAGGCTCGACGAAGACCTCGTCATTGCATATAGCGCACCAGAAACCAGAAATCCTATTGACAAAACATGCATACGGTACTCTATTGAAATGGACCCGATAATCGTGATAAGATTCCTGGTAGATTGTAGCAAACCGAAAATTATAACCTGCTAAGGGACCTCAATGTAAACATCGTTTCTACCCCAAGCCCTTGGACTAGGTCAAAATTAAAATGGAAAGCTGCTGATTGATTTTGAACTCCTTAATGACCTCTTAATAGAACGGGCTTTGTTCTCGCATCGTGAAATAGACCAATACTCGTGGACATCACCTGACGGCCATGCGAAAAACGAAATTAACTACTATCTCATTTCCAGAAAATGGCGTTCAAGTCTAACAAATTTACAAGCCTGTAGAGGATCTGGAATCGGCCCTAATATTAGCATTAAATAAAGAAAACAAGTTTTTTTAAATGAAAGTAAGGAGCAACATTAAAACTTAAAACGAACAGAAATTACTCCGAATATGAAAGGGGCTTTTCCTCCTCAACGCCCCGCTCTTTACGCTAAAGTTTGACTTTTTCTCTTAACTCTATTTTTAAAACAGTAAGAAACTTTAGCGTAAAGAGCGGGGCGTTGAGGAGGAAAAGCCCCTTTCATATACGGAGTAATTTCTGTTCGTTTTAAGTTTTAATGATGCTCCTTACTTTCATTTAAAAAACTTGTTTTTTTTATTTAATTTCTGGACGTTTTTGAATTAATGCATGTTTTGACCTTGGCTCTCCGCACATAAATAATTAAAATGAAATTTGCATATTAATTAATTGCAATTAATCGGAAGATTTTGAAAAAAAGGAGCGAGGGAGGAGGCCTAGTTGCCCTCCAATTTTTTGATTACTGAAAAAATCAACTAGAACTTTTAATTTTCTACAAACGTTTTCATTGGTAAAAAACATACTTAACTTACAAATTAATTTACGTAACGAACTTCTATATTTGTATTTTTTTATTGCGTGTATAAGGGGGTTCAACCCTCGTCGATACCTCGCTCTTTACCCTAAAGCTTAAATTTTGTCCCAATTCCTTAAGAATGAGCTATGAATCACAAAGGTCGTAGAATAAATAGTTGAAATTACTAAAAATAATTTAGCGTAAAGAGTAAGGCATAACGAGGAGGTAAGCCCCTCATATGAGTAATAATTTTTGTTCGTTTTAAGTTTTAATGCTGCTCCTTACTTTCAGTAGAAAAAACTTTTCATATCTATTTTTTCATTGTTTTTTTTCAAATAATGCTAGAAAATCCTGCGCCCCCTTCATTCAAATTCTCTTTCCCCATGACAAGTTTCTCTATGGAAATATCCTCCCACGTAACCCCCCCTCAAATCTCCCCTAAACAAAAAAAATCCCCCTGAAACACGTCTGTACACTTCCCAGTAACTATTACTACATGTAAACACAGGTCAAAGTTTGTAACTTGCAGCCCCTCCCACGGGGACTGCGGGGGAGTAAGTCGTCCCTAAAGACATAGTTATTAGGTGTTTTCGACTATGGTGAATAAAATGGCTATCTCAGAATTTTGATTCGGTGACTTTTGGGAAAAAATGAGCGTGGGAGAGGGCCTAGGTGCCCTCCAATTTTTTTGGTCAACTTAAAAAGGGCACTAGATCTTTTAATTTACATTAAAATGAGCCCTCTCACGGCATTCTAGGACCACTCAGTCGATAAAATCACCCCTGGTAAAAAAAAAAAAAAACAAATAAACACGCATCTGTGATCTGTCTTCTGGCAAAAACTGCGAAATTCCACATTTTTGTAGATAGGAGCTTGAAACTTCTACAATAAGGTTCTCCGATACGCTGAATCTGACGGTGTGATTTTCGTTACGATTACATGACTTTTAGGGGGTGTTTCCCCCTATTTTATGAAATGAGGCAAATTTTCTCAGGCTCGTAACTTTTGATGGGTATAACTGATCTTGATGAAACTTATATATTTAAAATCAGCATTAAAATTTGATTCTTTTGATGTAACTATTGGTATCAAAATTCCATTTTTTAGAGTTTTGGTTACTATTGAGCCGGGTCGCTCCTTACTACAGTTCGTTACCACGAACTGTTTGATTGTTGCGCCATTGAGCATCAAAACTTTTCCCTTGAATTTTTCCTCCTTTATACTCTCTTTTTGGGCCATAAAAATTTCCTTCAAAATTTGATAAAAGGACCTTTGTTTTTCTTCTAATAACTGTTGGAATAGCCCTATCAAATAAGATACCAAACGGTTGTTAAGAACTGTTTTCTTGAGATTCTTAGTGAGTTTTTAGAAAATTGAATGACATCAAAAGAATTCTATTTGTAATATAAGAAGAATATAAAGTAATGCTTGTTGTTATTATTGTTGTATACATTCTGCCATGAACTTGCATATTACGTAAAACGTCTCTTCGGAAAGCACTTTTTTACAACTCATATAGTTAACCACTCACGATTTTTTACATTATCTTTCCAGGTTCGGGTTACGCTCAAGTTTTGTATAAAACTTGAAATGATTCAGGATTGTGTTAAGAGTATTTAAAATTATTTAATCATTTTAGTTACTAAGTTTATTGTCAGTTGCTAATGAAACTTTGTTTTGTCCAGGGAATGTTTGGAGCCAGAGGGAGGGGGTATGGCCCCTCACTAGATCAATCAATGACCTTGCTTACATAATTTGCTGTGGCTTAATTATCATGCGCATTTCTAGGAATTTTTTTTAGAAAGGGGGGTTGAGTTTTTTTTCTTCGATTCTTTACATTCAGTTCTAGTTTTAGCTGCCTTGGCATAATTAGCTTTGCTTTCTAAGAAAACTGTCTCGCTTAGGCTTTGAGCAGTAGCTAACAGAATTTTATATTGCCCCTTCCTGTTTTTGAAAATCTTTATCCGCCTTTAGAGCTAGCAAGGTTATTTGGCATTTCAAGGACTTACAAAAATTCTCAGTTTTAAGTTTTGGAATCCTCTTTGTTTCTCACAAGGTGCACACAAAGAATAAAGTTTTGTTCATAACGCTCTGAAAGATCTTCATGCATTCCAAAGAAAGTTGTGCAATTGGCGTATTTTTTTCTAAGTTATTGATAAATAATTGTGTTGCCACTTCTTTTTTCTTTTTTTTTTAAGAGAAGAGCTTTCAATCTGTCCAAAAGTAGGAATTCATGGTACAGTGGATTTTCTTTTCAAAACCGTGTCAAGAAATGGAAATCGAAGATAAAAATAAATGATATTCCTATCAAGGAAAATAAACTAGCAAGTAATTATTTTAGTTTTAGTAGTTTAAATATTTGACTATCTTCTTTTTAGAACAAAGAGGCAACATTTATAAAAATTAGTTTTTGATTATCTCCTTAATGAGCTCTTCAGTACTACAGATAATAAAAATCAAACCAATATCAATAAACATATTTGAAAAAAGAAGTGACTAAATTTAATTTAGCTGTGAATCTGGATTCATGCCCACCACATAATTTCCCTTTGAAAACAAGAGCTAAGAGCTCATATGGCGCTTGTGGCGAGGTTGGAAGAGCCAAGAGCCAAGAACTCATGTGGTATGAGCTCTGGCAAAACTCTAAGAATCAATAGATTGCTTTAAAAGGAAAATCAGAAGCCTAATGTCGGTTGGGATTTAAAATAAGAGCTCTGAGTCACGAGTTACTTCTAAATATCAAAATTCACTAAGATCCGATCACCCACTCGTAAGTTAAAAATACCTCAATTTTTCTAATTTTTCCTCTCCCTTCAGCCCCCCAGATGGTCGAATTGGGAAAACGACTTTATCAAGTCAATTTGTGCTGCTCCCTGACATGCCTACCAATTTTCATCGTCCTAGCACGTCCAGAAGCACCAGACTTGCCAAAGCACTAAACCCCACCCCCTAACTCCCACAAAGAGAGCGGATCCAGTCCAGTTACGTCAATCACGTATGTACGACATTCATAAGCGTTTTCCAATATTTCCGGTCTCCCCCTTCAACTCCCTTCAATGTCAACAGATCTGGTCAGGATTTGAAATAACAGCTCTGAGACATGAGTTCCTTCTAAATATCAAATTTCATTAAGATCCGGTCACCCGTTCTTAAGTTAAAATACCTTAATCTTTCTAATTTTTCCAAGTTAACAACCCCCAGCTCCCCTAAAGAAAACAGATCCGTTCCAATTATGTCAATCACATATCTATAACTTGTTCTTATTCTTCCCATCAAGTTTCATCCCGACATCTCCACTCTAGGCGTTTTCCAAAATTTCTGGTTTTCAAGATTTCCGGTTTCCCCCTCCAGCTCCCCCCCCCCCCAATGTCACCAGATCTGATCAGAATTTAAAATGAGAGTTCTAAAGCACAAGCTCCTTCTAAAGATCAAATTTCATTAAGATCTGACCACCCGTTCGTAAGTTACAAATACCTCATTTTTTTCTAATTTTTCCGAATTACTCCCCCCCCAACTCCACCAAAGAGAGCGAATCCGGTCCAGTTATTTACGTCATATATCTTAGAATTTTGCTTATTCTTCCCACCAAGTCTCATCCTGATCTCTCCTCTTTAAGCGTTTTCCAAGATTTCCGGTCCCCCCTCCCAATGACACTGGATCTGGTCGGAACTAAAATAAGAGATCTGAGTTACGAGGTCCTTCTAAATATGAAATTTCATTAAGATCCGATCACTCCTTCGTAAGTTAAAAATACCTCATTTTTTCTAATTTTTTAGAATTAACCTCCCCCCTCCAACTCCCCCAAAGAGAGCAGATCTGTTCCGGTTATGTCAATCACGTATCTTGGACTTGTGCTTATTTTTCCCACCAAGTTTCATCCCGATCCCTCCACTCTAAGCGTTTTCCAAGATTTTAGCCCGCCCCCCAACTCCCCTCAATGTCACCGGATCCGATCGGGATTTAAAATGAGAGCTCTGAGATATGATATCCTTCCAAACATCAAATTTCATAAAGATTTGATCACCCGTTCGTAAGTTAAAAATACTTCATTTTTCTAATTTTTCCGATTTAATCGTCCCCCCACTCCCGCCCAGATGGTCAAATCGGGGAAACGACCATTTCTAATTCAATCTGGTCTGGTTCCTGATATGCCTCACAAATTTCATCGTCCTAGCTTACCTGGAAGTGCCTAAACTGAAATATCAATGCGAAGCACCAAATTTTCTAATCAATAAAACTTATTTTTACCTTAATCATCCCTATAAATTAATTTTTTTTTCAATTCAAAAACCAATGTTATCTTTACCTTTTGCGTTATTACACTATACCAATTATTTTCTTCTGACACACGTGGGCCTACCCATGAAAAAAAATTAATCTAATGTCGCATATGTTTATACTTGTTTATATGTTCTCCGGAGCAGTTGCATCTCGGTTGGGCTTTGTCTAATGGTTGAATAGGGAATATTTCTACTGCTTACATCTGTCCAGAGTGGGGGACCCAATTGGCTTAAAGCTATGGGAAAACCATTGACCTAGCCTCCTAGCTTCAGAAGCCATTTTGCCATGCTGTGGCACCTTCATCTCTAGACTTATATACAGTCCGAAGTATTATTTTTACTTCACAGAGATATTATTTTTAGGGGGGAAGGGGTAATTAAATATTTTCCAGCGGGGGAGGGGGGTTCCCTTAAGCCTCAAAAAAGCGTTTTTAAGGTAAAAATTCCTAAATTCTCTTGAGGTTCTTCAAATCAATATGGACCCTCACTTCATTTGGAAGGCTGCATTTGGACTCAAAGCACAATATAGATACTAGGGGGATAATTGCTACCCTGCAATTGCAGAAACATCCTTAGTATAAAATAAAACATCTAACCTATGCTTACATCTACAAAGACGGAAGGAGCACTCCCCTCTTGTCATATTTGTCCAATGACCCAACCCCTCTGAAATTTTTAGGGGCGATTTTCATTTTAAAGCATTGTCATGCAGACATTAAACTTCAATGTCGAGACTGGGGTTATGGAGTGATAATGGGGCTACAAACCCCCACTCTTTACGGGGCTAATGTTTAGCTTGTGGCTTTTTAGTGTTAAATTACTCTCTCTAATATTTTGAACTCTTGTGCAACTTCCCTAAGCTCCCCTTGTATATCAGTGGGTAAGACATTAGCTTTGACTAAGCAAAGAGAGATATAAAAAAACATTATATTTTTCCCTTTGCCACTTCGTATAGAAGCGTGGTCGTAGAAACTTGAGGATTCTGAAAATTCTGGGATTAAAGGGAGCTAACGAACATTATCCTTGTAATTTGTTGAGATGCCATGCTGAGAAAATGAAGCATCCAGCCCAGCAGCTCAGAGTCAAAACCATCTTTATTTTGGCCGGCATTTCAGAAGAGATGTAAGTATTGTTTCCAAAATCGATAATTTCAATGAAAATCAATTAAAATTTATGTCAATTTAATTCCTAAAAAATGTCTACTTTATAGCATGGGTGATAAATGATGTCTAGTAAACAAAGTAATCAGTTCTGTATTTCAAACAGCAGAGAAAATAGACAACGAAGATATTTTGCGAGTTTTGATAATACCAAACTTGGGGTGGAGAAAACGCTAAGGATCTGTTTCTTTGAAATTCAAAGATGCGTTCCAAGTGGGTTTCAGAATAGATATTCCCTTTTCAATCTCATCTCTTTTAAATAAAAAAATATGGGTCTATTTTATTTTAAGTTTTTCCCCTACTAATTTGTTGCTATTAAATCTTGACATATAATACATTTAAAATTGTATGAGTTCAAAATTGACTGCTTTAACGCTAAAGCACATGAATAAGCTAATTTAATCGATTTGGCTTCTAAACACCAAATTTAGCCTACTAAAAAAGTATGGATTTAACAAATTTATGTCAATGTTGTAAAACACGGTTTTCGAACATTTATTTCAAAGCAATAAGGTATAAAAAAATGATTGCACGAAGGAGGTTCCCTCTAGGCATTGTAGTCGCTACGATATGCAATGATCGTATCGATTAGATAGAAGATGGCGTTGATAATGCACAGAGCCTGAAAGAAAAGTAAAACATTAATTTAAGGTCATTTAAAATGTTTAAGGGATTGATTAATGATAATGACAGCACGATGAATGTGATTAGAAAACTGGTGAAAATGAGAATCTTAACAGCTACAGAAAATGGCATGAAACAAACGACAGTGACAATCACGTTGAATTGTAAACGAAATTTTGAACAGTGATCCGTGGTTGGAAACTTGAAAAGACGTAATTGTTATCTGTAACTTATTAAGAAACTAAATGAGATGATGCACGAATCTAAACTGCTAAAGTGAAAGGTGTGGAAAGAACTTTTGACATAAAGATGAACAAAAATGAATAATAAAATCTATGGCTGGAAAGCAAGAAACAGCGATGACTGGCCACAAAAACGATCTAAATAGGTCAGGACTTTAATGGCTTTTCCGAGCCTCTTATGACGCCGAGACATCAAGAAAAGGCAATTATCGTCTTTGGTTAGGAGACAAGCGACAGTGAGAATCTATATATAGAACCCTACCTCGTGCAGAATGGTGGGGCCGCGTGGCGAAGCTGCCTGCCTCCCGGCACTAAGATATATATTGGTAAAAGTATTTTATTGCTTATGAAAAAACCTTTTGTGACTATTAATTGCAATCTGAGATGGTTACCCAGCACAAACGTTACCAATAAAACCAAGATTGAATCCCTCTAACACGGGCTTTGACTATTTTACATGAATAATAAATACTTTTTCAAGACTGGCGGTAATATCATATAGTAGTTGGCGTCACAGTAGGGAGAAGGGCAGTCTTGTACCCCTCCTCCCTAAAAACAAAATACAAAATTTTCTTAATTTCTGGGAACTTCTTTTTTTTATTATTCACCTCCCCCCCCCCACGAATTGTTTTATTATTGGGCCACCTCGAGAAGCAATCATGCGCACGTGTCTTGCACCACATATTTTACTTGACAAAATTGAATAATGCATACATTTTCAAGGCTCCCCCTAGAGTACCAGCTAAATAGCTAATCAAATAAGCACTGATAACATTATACGTCATGAATCAACACAGAAATCTCGGTCACACCCCATCACAATTCCAGTAGAATTTCCTAGTAGGCGAAGCTCATATAATATGAACAATCTCAGTTGCCCACTTGCCTGCCAGTCCTGTGGAGATATCATAAATCTTTGAATCATTTTTTGGTCTCCAATTGCCTTCAAATGGCTCACAGAGCTCATAGACAATTTGAATTTCCCTTACTCTATGCTTATCTACCTTTCTACCCAAGGATAGATGATAGAATATCATCAATAAGAGAAATTAAACATTTTTATACAACTCTGAAAAAATTATACCAGCTTTGCCTCCCAGAGAGACTATCTGTCTTGTCCTTGCTTTAATTAGCAAAGACTTGGCTATCAATTCTTCCAACAAGCTGACCAAATTCAAAAATCAATGGACGTTAATCTGACATTATATATGCAATTTTGGACAGTTTGGAAAGCAAAATTAATTTTACGTAAGAAATTTGAAAATTAGAAGAAGGGGTCAGTCTAGTGGGCTAATACCCCAATGTTGATCCTATTGTACCAAAAATTATAGTTGACATAAAAGAAAAACATTAGGAATTAAAAATCATGTAGCTCTATAGCACCTTTTAAGAAATTTTCTAACAAGAAAATTTTAATTTACCCTGATAGATATATAAAAAAGAATTTTCTATTGAGAAAACAATAAATTTCAGTTTATCAAACTAGGACACAAATAACGAACTTAAATAATTTAAGGAAACTTAATAATTTAAATAAATTTGGAATAAACAAATTTCAATAGGAATAAACAAATCATAGTTGACATAAAAGAAAAACATTAAGAATTAAAAATCATGTAGCTCTATACCACCTTTTAAGAAAGGCTCTAACAAGAAAATTTTAATTTATCCTGATAGATATATAAAAAAGAATTTTCTATTGAGAAAACTATAAATTGCAGTTTATCAAACTATGACACAAATAACGAATTTAAATAATTCAAATAAACTTGGAATAAACACATTTTAATAGATGAATTTAAATATTTCTTCAAAAATAAACACGGCAAGCCTAATAATCTGTAATTTAAATCATTGAAATCAAATCTAGTGTATGTGATATAGCTTTTCTTTTTCTTTTTTAATAATGAGTTCATATCCCCGGTCAAGATGAATATATTTTCGTCGTTTCCCAACTAGATAGTCACTTGCAAACCACTTTATTTTCCTCTTTTATACTATTAGCAGAGTAACAATTCTTTTTTAGCATCAATGAAAATTTCGCTGGTTCTCTCGCACTTTTAAGGAATTTTAACATATTGACAACCCTGTCTAGAACACTCAATTGACAATCATACTTACTCCTAATGCTCTTCCTGCGCCGACACTGGAGGCGGGAGCGATGGCTGAATTATAGTAACCGATGGCCAAAATTCCACTTACTAGAAACATTACCGTAGCTGCGAAGTTAAAGAGGAGTTCCTTAAAAGTACAAAAAGGATGTTACCGAAGTGAATTTGAAAGAAGAAACGATGATAAACTTCGATATGAAAATACGATTTTAACGAAAGTCCCAAAGAGATACTGAAAGAAATTTTAGATGAGAAAAAGTTGAAGAGCAGTTAGTTAAAAACAAAAAAGGATAATAGTAACTTAATTTGATATGAAAAGGACGATTAACGTTGATATAAAAAAAAAGCGATATTAACGTTAGTCCCATTGATACAAAGGGAGAAATTTTTATTAACAAGAAGCTGAAGAGTATTCCTTTAAAAATAAAAAGACGAATATTAGCAAATTTAATTCGATAAAAAATGATTTCGATGTAAAAAAAGCGATTTTAACGGCAGTCCCATTAATACTAAAAGCGAACTTTTTATTGAAAAGAAGTTGAAAAGCAGTTCCAGAAAGAAGGAAGTTGAAATTCGAAAAAAAAAATGATGAAGAACATCGATATAAAAAAAACGATGTTACCAAACGATGTTACCAAAAGTCTCATATAGATACTGAGCGAACTTTTTATTGAGAAGAAGTTGAAGAGCAATTTTTTAAAAATAAAAAGAAGGATGTTAGTGAACTTAATTCGATAAAAAAGAAAAAAGAAACATCAACGAAAGTCCCATAGAGAAGCTACGACAAAACAATGATGATAAAGAACGTCGATATATATAAAAAAAACAAGAGCTAAGAGCTCATATGGCACTTGTGACGAGGCAAGAAGAGCTAAGAGCCAAGAGCTCATATGGTATGAGCTCTAACAAAATTCTAAGAATCAGTAGATTGATTTAAAAGGAAAATCAGAGGCTTAATGCCGGTCAGAATTTAAAATAAGAGCTCTGAGTCACGATGCCCTTCTAAATATCAAAATTCATTAAGATCCGATCACCCACTCGTAAGTTATAAATACCTAATTTTTTGTAATTTTTCCTCTCCCTTTAGCCCCCCAGATGGTCGAATCTGGGAAAAAAACTTTATCAAGTCAATTTGTGCAGCTCCCTGACACGCCTACCAATTTTCATCGTCCTAGCACGTACAGAAGCACCAAACTCGCCAAATCACTGAATCCCTCCCCCCAACTCCCCCAAAAGAGAGCGAATCGGTACGGTTACGTCAATCACGTATCAAGGACATTTGCTTATTCTATCCTCCAAGCTTCATCCCGATTCCTCCACTCCAAGTGTTTGCCAAGATTTCCCCCTCCAACTCCCCCAATGTCGAAAGATCCGGTCGGGATTTGAAATAAGAGCTCTGAGACATGAATCCCTTCTAAATATCAAAATTGGAGATTTATCCAAATTGATATTGGATAAACATCAATTTGGTGAAGTTACCAATTAGTTGTGAACAAAAGTTACCAAATTGGTAACTTCTCTTTCATTGATTTCAAGTTGTTTTTTGTTGTTTGATTCAGTGTCTTTTTCCTCTCGTGCAGTTCACTTAAAAAGGTTAGATTTTGCTGTTGTTTCTTCTTTGTTTCTTTTTTTTCCTCTTTCTTTTTTTTGAGCACTGAGGACGACTTGGCGGAGGTCCTTGTCGAAACATTTGCTTGATTTTCAAATTTTGCTACTGGCTGATAAAATCCTCGTTTTTCATCTATTTTTTTTTCTCTTTTCATTTATTATTTCCTTTCTTTGTTTTCATACGTCATGCATAGCCAGTATGGTCTCAGAACGTATTTACCTCATTTTCCCAAATTACCCCAAATCCACCAAAGAGATAAGATCCGGTCCGGTTATGTCAGTCACGTATCTTATACAGGTTTTTATGGCACTTGGTATTAACCAAGTGACATATAGCAATCGCCAATTCCGTCGGTCTGTCGGTCCCTGTCTTGCTACTTTAGGCACTTCCAGGTAAGCTAGGACGATGAAATTTGGCAGGCGTATCAAGGACGGCTTAAATCAGAAACAGTCGTTTTCCCAATTTGACCATCTGGGGGGAGTGGGGGCCGGTTAATTCGGAAAAAATAGAAAAATTGAAGTATTTTTAACTTACGAACTGTTGATCAGATCTTAATGAAATTTGATGTTTGGAAGGATATCGTGTCTCAGAGCTGTTATTTTAAATCCCGACCGGATTTGGTGACATTGGGGGGGGGGATATGGGAGGGGGAAACCTAAAATCTTGGAAAACACTTAGAGTGGAGGGATCGGGATGAAACTTGGTGGGAAAAATATGCACAAGTCCTAGATACATGATTGACATAACCGGAACGGATCCGCTCTCTTTGGGATGGTTGGAGGGGGGATAATTCTGAAAAATTTTAAAAATGAGGTATTTTTAACTTACGAACGGGTGATCAGATCTCAATGAAATTTGATATTTAGAAGGATATGGTGTCTTAGAGCTCTTATTTTAAATTCCAACCAGATTTGGTGACATTGGGGGGGGGGGAGTTGGGAGGGGGAAGCCTAAAACTTGGAAAAAACTTAGAGTGGAGGGATCGGGATGAAACTTGGTGGGAATATTAAGCACAAGTCCTAGATACATGATTGACATAACCGGAATGGATCCGCTCTCTTTGGGTAGTTGGGGGAGGGGTTAATTCTGAAAAATTAGAAAAAAGAGGTATTTTCAACTTACGAAGGGGTGATCGGATCTCAATGAAATTTGATATTTAGAAGGATATCGTGTCTCAAAGCTCTTTTTTTAAATCCTGACCGGATCTGGTGACATTGGAACCAATGGTGACATTGGTGACATTAGTCTGGTGACTAAGACCGGAAATCTTAGAAAATATTTAAAGCGGCGAGATCAGGATAAAACTGAATGGGAAGAATAGAAACATGTCTAAGATACGTGACTGACATAACCGGACCGGATCTGCTCTCTTTAGTGGAATTGGGGGGGGGGGGGTAATTTTGAAAATTGAGGTATTTGAAACTTACGAAAGGGTGACCAGATCTTAATGAAATTTGATATTTAGAAGGATCTTGTGCTTTAAAGTTCTAATTTTAAATTTCTATCAGATCCTGTGACATTGGGGGGAGTTGGAGGGGGAAACCGGAATTCTTGGAAAACGTGACAATTGGGGTATTTTTATCTTACGAATAGATGATCGGATCTTAATGAAATTTGATTTTTAGAAGGAATTCATGTCTCAGAGCTCTTATTTCAAATCCCAACCAGATCTTTTGACATTGGAGGGAGTTAGAGGGGGAAATCTTGGAAAATCACTTGGAATGGAGGATTCGGGATGAAGCTTGGTGGATAGAATAAACAAATGTCCTTGATACGTGATTGACAGAATCGTACTAGATTCGCTCTCTTTGGGGGAGTTGGGGGGAGGGGTTCAGTGATTTGGCGAGTTTGGTCAATCTATTGATTCATAGAATTTTGTTAGAGCTCATACCATATGATCTCTTGGCTCTTAGCTCTTCTCGCCTCGTCACAAGTGTCATATGAGCTCTTAGCTCTTGTTATTCTTCCCATCCAGTTTCATCCTGATCTCTCCGCTTTAAGTATTTTCTAAGATTTCCGGTGCCCCCCCCCCTCAATAACGCTGGATCCGGTTGAGATTTAAAAAAAGAGATGTGAGTTACGAGGTCCTTCTAAATATGTAGTTTCATGAAGATCTGATCACTCCTTCGTAAGTTAAAAATACGTCATTTTTTCTATTTTTTCAGAATTAACCCCCCCCCCCCTCAACAGATCAGATCCGTTCCAATTATTTAAATCACGTATCTAAGACTTCTGCTTATTTATCCCACCAATTTTCATCCCGATCCCACCAATCTAAGCGTTGTCCATGATTTTAGGTTCCCCCACCCTAAACTCTCCCCAATGTCACCTAATCCGGTCGGGATTTAAAATAAGAGCTTTGAGACACGATATCCTTCTAAATATCAAACTTCATTGAGATCCGATCACCCGTTCGTAAGTTAAAACACCTCATTTTTTCTAATTTTTCAGAATTAACCCCCCTCCCCAACTACCCCAAAGAGAGCGGATCCGTTCCGATTATGTCAATCATGTATATAGGACTTGTGCTTATTTTTCCAAGATTTTAGGTTTCCCCCTCCCAACTCCCCCCAATGTCACCAGATCTGGTCGGGATTTAAAATAAGAGCTCTGAGACACGATATCCTTCTAAATATCAAATTTCATTGAGATCCGATCACCCGTTCGTAAGTTAAAAATACCTCATTTTTTCTAATTTTTCAGAATTACACCCCCATCCTCCCCCCAACTACCCCAAAGAGACCGGATCCATTCCGGTTATGTCAATCATGTATCTAGGACTTGTTCTTATTTTTCCCACCAAGTTTCATCCCGATCCCTCCACTCTAAGTGTTTTCAAATTTTAGGTTTCCCCCTCCAAACTCCCCCCCAATGTCACCAGATCTGGTCGGGATTTAAAATAAGAGCTCTGAGACACAATATCCTTCTAAATATCAAATTTCATTGAGATCCCATCACCCGTTCGTAAGTTAAAAATACCGCATTTTTTCTAATTTTTCAGAATTAACCCCCCTCCCCCCTAACTACCCCAAAGAGAGCGGATCCGTTCCGGTTATGTCAATCATGTATCTAGGACTTGTGCTTATTTTTACCACTAAGTTTCATCCCGATCCCTCCACTCTAAGTGTTTTCCAAGGTTTTAGATTTCCCCCTCCCAACTCCCCCCCAATATCGCCAGATCCGGTCGGGATTTAAAATAACAGCTCTGAGACACGATATCCTTCCAAACATCAAATTTCATTAAGGTCTGATCAACAGTTCGTAAGTTAAAAATACTTCTATTTTTCCATTTTTCCGAATTAACGGGCCCCCCACTCCCTCCCCCAGACGGTCAAATCGGGAAAACGATTTCTAATTTAATCTGGTCCGGTCCCTGATACGCCTGCCAAATTTCATCGTCCTAGCTTACCTGGAAGTGCCTAAAGTAGCAAAACCGGGACCGACAGAATTTGCGATTGCTATATGTCACTTGGTTAACACCAAGTGCCATAAAAAATGATGAAGAAAGTCGATACAAAATTAAAGATATCAACGAAGGTAACAACTTAAATCGAAAAAAATAACGACGATGAACGTCGACAAAAATAATATGTTAACGAAATACTATAAATACAAATACTATACTAACGAAAGTCCCATAGAAATACTGACAGACAATTTCTTATGAAAGCGGAAATGAAACTAATTTACAATATATTTGTAAGAGCATTAAAATGAAAAATACAAAAAAAAGCAGTTTAAAAAATTCAAGTGTTTTATTAATTTAAAAAAATGTTATCTTTAACAAGAAATTATAATACTCCCGACGAAGAATGCATAGTGTGAACTCAGTTTGACTTAACACAAATATTCCAGGGCGGTTGCTATTGAATTAAACTTTAACTCAACTCTGAGCTTTACTCAGCTCAAGGTTGACTCCAATCCGGCCGAATTTCAGCTCGACGCTATCCCTAATTTTACCAATATTAAACTGACGTTTAAAAACATGACTAAGGCAAAATAAGAAGATTCATTTCGGGAAACAGAACACTCGTGCATGATAAATTATTCTGCTATATAATTACTGGGCTTAGCCAAACAGTATGGATGACTTATAAGAATGGGAACTGACGCTAGTGTCGATAAAAAAAATAAACTTTTATTGCAATCTAATGCTTCGTGACACGTTTTTCAGTGTAAAAATACGAATAGTGTGTGATCTCAGTTCCTGACATAAAAATAATTACAGGGCTCGAAACAATACCAAGTTTCACAAAACACTAGATGGCGCTGATAAGCTTTTACGGCACTTATTAGCCAAACGGTATTAACCAAGTGACATAGCAATCGCAAATTCTGTCGGTCTGTCGGTCTGTCTGTCGGTCCCGGTTTTGCTACATTAGGCACTTCCAGGTAAGCTAGGACGATGAAATTTGGCAGGCGTATCAGGGGCCGGACCAGATAAAATTTGTAATAGTCGTTTTCCCGATTTGACCATCTGGGGGAGAGTGGGGGGGCGGTTAATTTGGAAAAAAATAGAAAAAATGAAGTATTTTTAACTTACGAACGGGTGATCGGGTCTTAGTGAAATTTGATCTTTGGAAGGATATCGTGTCTCAGAGTTCTTATTTTAAACCCCGACCGGATCTGGTGACATTGGGGGGGGGGAGTTGGGAGGGGCAAACCTAAAATCTTGGAAAACACTTAGAGTGGAGAGATCGGGATGAAACTTGGTGGGGAAAATAAGCACAAGTCCTAGATACATGATTGACATAACCGGAACGGATCCGCTCTCTTTGGGGTAGTTGGGGGGGAGGGTTAATTCTGAAAAATTAGAAAAATGAGGTATTTTTAACTTACGAACGGCTGATCGGACCTCAATGAAATTTGATATGTAGAAGGATATCGTGTCTCAAAGCTCTTATTTCAAATCCCCACAGGATTTGGTGACATTGGGGGGAGTTTGGGAGGGAACCTAAAATCATGGAAAACACTTAGAGTGGAGAGATCGGGATGAAACTTGGTGGGAAAAATGATCAGAAATCTTAGATACGTGGTTGGTATAATTGGAACGGATCCGCTCTATTTGGGGGAATTGAGGGGGGAGGGTTAACTCTGAAAAAATAGAAAAAATGACGTATTTTTAACTTACGAAGGAGTGATCGGATCTTCATGAAATTTCATACTTAGAAGGACCTCGTAGCTAAGATCTCGTATTTTAGATCTCAACCGGATCCAGCGTCATTGGGGGGGGGGCAGAAATCTTAAAAAATACTTAAAGCGGAGATTTCAGAATGAAGCTGGATGGGAAGAATAAAAACAAGTCTAAGATACGTGACTGTCTTAACCGGACCGGATCCCTTCTCTTTGGTGGAGTTTGGGGGGGGGGTAATTCGGAAACATGAGGTATTTTAACTTACGAACGGGTGATGAGATCTTAATGAAATTTGATATTTAGAAGGATCGTGTGCTTTGAAGCTTTTATTTTAAATTCCGACCAGATCCTGTGACATTGGGGGGAGTTGGAGGGGGAAACCAGAATTCTTGGAAAACGGGAAAATTGGGGTATTTTTATCTTACGAATAGGTGATTGGATCTTAATGAAACATGATATATAGAAGGATCTTATGTCTTAGACTCCCCATTTTCGATTCGAATTGGATCCGGGGACATAGGGTATTGGAGGAGGGAAACAGAAATCTTGGAAAACGCTTAGAGTGGAGAGATCGGATGAAACTTAATGGAAAGAATAATCACAAGTTCTAGATACGTGATTGACATAATTGGAACATATCCGTTCTCTTTGGAGCAGCTGGGGGGGGGTTAATTTGGAAAATTAGAACAACTGAGGTATTTTTAACTTAAGAACGGGTGACTGGATCTTAATTAAATTTGATATTTAGAAGGAATTCATGTCTCAGAGTTCTTTTTTCAAATACCGACTGGATCTGTTGACATTGGGGGGGGGGGTTTGGAGAGGAAATCAGAAATCTTGGAAAACGCTTAGAGTGGAGGAATCGGAATGAAGCTTGGTGGATAGAATAAGCAAATGTCGTAAATACGTGATTGACATAACCGTACTGGATTTGCTCTCTTTAGGGGAGTTGGGGGGAGGGGTTCAGTGCTTTGGCGAGTTTTGTGCTTCTGGACGTGCTAGGACGATAAAAATTGGTAAGGGTGTCAGTGAGCTGCACAAATTGACTTCATAAAATCGTTTTCCCAGATTCGACCATCTGGGGGCTAAAGGGAGAGGAAAAATTAGAAAAAATGAGTTATTTATAACTTACGAGTGGGTGATTGGATCTTAATGAATTTTGATATTTAGAAGGACATCGTGACTCAGAGCTCTTATTTAAAAAACTCCGACCGGCATTAAGCCTCTGATTTTCCTTTTAAATCAATCTATTGATTCATAGAATTCTGTTAGAGCTCATACCGTATGAGCTCTTGGCTCTTAGCTCTTCTTTCCTCGTCACAAGTGCCATATGAGCTCTTAGCTCTTGTTGTTGTCAATATTAGCGCCAGTTTCGTCTCTTATAAGTTTCCCATGCTCATTGTTGCTTAGCGTTAAAGCTCGATACCAGCGATAGATGGAACTTAAAAATGAGAATTTACTTATGAGAGTTTAACATACCAGCTCAATTACGCACGCTGTGATATTTTACATGCGTTAGTTTAGGCTTTTTTAAATTACTATCGCAGATTAAACTTGTAGGAGAAAATTGTCTACAGCATTATATAATACACGCATGGTTCACTGATTAAAATCAGCAATGCTTATTATGGTTGTTATACTTGGTTATACTATGGTTGTTATACTATGGTTGTTATACTATGGTTGTATACTATGGCTGTTATACTTGAGATTCGAAGTTTCTGTAAATGCCATAGATGTCATTTCAATATGTCACAAAAAGGACTTTAATTTCTAAAAATGCGGTTTTGACAGAGATATTGTCCAATTGGTTTTCATAGAACCGGCAACAGTCATAACCAACATAGCCATTGCCAATAGCCAATAACTTACCAGAAACCTTTGATATGTACCAGCTTCACCCCAGACGTATGATACCAGGAGGGCAATAGAGATCATCAAGAAACCTCCCAAAGTGATAGCCCCTGTCATGTATCGGTCGATGTACGATCCAGAAACGACGTCTCCTCCGAAGTGCAAGTCATACTTTCGCAGTAGAGAAATGCAAATTATTGAAACAAGCTGAAATAGACAAATTCCATTTAATAGATAAGGTTGACATGGAGGAGGGCGACTCTGGCAAAGGGCAAGCGATGTTTCTTTTACCTAATTGCTGACAAGCCGAAGTAGCTCAAATGGTAGAGCGTCTTGTCATAGTCAGGCCTACTGTCCGTCCACGACGAATGAGGCTTCTAATTGCTGACCCAAAAGATGATAAAGTCTATAATAGTGTTAAAACCCGAGCATTTCTGACTAATTGTGTTGCGAGAGCAACACTTTGGTTTTGTCTTCTTTTTTTTCTATGCTGCTGATCTCGGCTTATTCCTAGAGACAGGTAAGGGTCTAACCTGTGTGGTTTTTACGGAAAGTGTGGACTTCAGGCCGGATTGATGAATATGACATTACATTTTGGAAAGCTCTGCAGAACTCTTGCCTGGGGCCAAAAAGGATGGTTTTTGCTTGTCCACGAGCCAGAGCCTATGGTGTGTGAAGTGAAGTGGGGTTATATAGCCTATGTCAGAGAGGAGTGTCTGAAGTTGCGCAGCTAAGCTTTCGTTTCATCAAACCATGTTTTTGCTTTCGAGTGGAAAGCTCCGTTCTAGCAGGCAAGCAGGCAGGCACACTTTCAAATTGAAGATGGACTAAAATCTATAAGTGTTAAATATATGCGGTAGTTACCCGGCCCCACAGCCAATATATCTTCTTTGAGTGATAAATAGAAAAATTTACAGAAGCAAAAAAAGCGGCATTTCCCCACGGGTCCGAAAGTGCTGCCGTGATTTCGGCCGGGTTTATCATTTGTTTTTTCGGACTTGGGATTGAGGTAGAGAAATGTTATCAGATGTACCTTTTAAACTTTAAAAGTTCTGTCATTGCTAAAAAAAAAATTGGAGCTTAACCTTTGCTCCTTTCTAAGTGGTGACGTTAAAAAGTTGGCCTACGGCAAAAAATCAACTTTTGAACTAAGACAGATAGAATTTTTTTCAACGGCAATCGATAGCTCTTGATGAGCTGATCGAAGTATATGTCATCCATTTTTTGGTACAAAAATTCCTTTATGAGATATACTAGTTTGAAAATTTTAAGGGGTTGACATCTTCAGTAGTAGGGTACACACTGAAACCAAAAATAGGCCGATACCATTTGTGAGACAAGTAGAGGACTTGTAAGCAACAGTCGCCTGTTATAACATAATCATCTTCGGGAATAAGGGGTTTGCAACTTTGGCTAGTTGGTGTACCTATTATTTTTTTCCGGTGTATTTGATATAAATAACGACGAAGACCACACTGACTTTCAATCACAAACACCAAAAACAAGAAGAACAATATAGGGAATTTTTTAAGACAGTGGGAAACAAATTAGAATGAATATTTCGGCCCTATGTCCAAGGGCCGTCCTCAGCAATACAAATAAGAAAAAACAACTTACGAGAGGATAAAATCAATAAAACTAAAATGAACGATTTTTCTAAACAGTCCCAGTATCCTTACCTCAACGAAGTTCAACTAGGACTGAAAAATAAATTGTTATGAAACGAGGCAATTCAATGAAATGAAATAAAATGATTTAAAAACAGGTTTTTAATGCCAGCCTAGCTTTTTTCTCTGCTGATCTTATAGGTCTATTTGTGACAGGTTCTGTATTAATATCTATTGGTTTTTTTAAAGTATTTTGTAAGGTCATTTTTAATTAAATTTGTGTATAAAGCATTCAGTGAATATTCTCCTAAATCCCTATTTAAGGAAATATTATTATTAATCTTAAGTCTGATTTCAATTGCTTCTCGAACTACGTGCTTTATGCCTAGATCATTGCTAATAATGGCGGATTCTTCAAAAAGTATTTTGTGGCTAGGATTTTCGAAAACATGGCTACTTAAGGCAAAATCAAAAGAAACAGAAGTAATATTATTAGAATTCAGAGCTTTCGTGATAGTCTATAAAGTCTCGTAGATCGTGCCCTGAATATTTGTTCTTATTCCTACATCACAGCTGAACTAGACTTTATCAGGGACATACTTTTTGGAAATGAGTATCCTCTTTTATTTATTAATAATACAATTTACCGTAGAGTGAAAAGACACTCCCATAAAATCAACGATAATTTACCATGGGAAAATCCCAACAAGCCCCAAAACATAATTTACCTCCCATATATCCCAAAAATCACTAGAAATATTAAAAAATTATGCACACAAAATAATCTGTATGTTGTATTTACCAATAATTTGAAAGTCATAAATCTCCTAAATTCTGGTAAAGATAAGACTCCAGTTACTCGCCAAAAAGGTGTCTATCAAATACCATGCGACTTTGGCAAATTCTATGTAGGGAGAACCCACCAGAATTTCGAGAAACACCTACAACAACATAAAGATGATATCACCACAGATCTGAATTCTAATAATATTACTTCTGTTTCTTTTGATTCTGCTTAAGTAGTCATGTTTTCGAAAATCCTAGCCACAAAATACTTTTTGAGGAATCCGCCATTATTAGCAATGATCTAGGCATAAAGCAAGTAGTTCGAGAAGTAATGGAAATCAGACTTAAGATTAATAATAATATTTCCTTAAATAGGGATTTAGGAAAATATTCACAGAATGCTTTATACACAAATTTAATTAAAAATGACCTTACAAAATATTTTAAAAAACCAATAGATATTAACACAGAACCTATCACAAATAGACCTATAAGATCAGCAGAGAAAAAAGCTAGGCTGGCATTAAAAACCTGTTTTTAAATCATTTTCTTTCATTTCATTGAATTGCCTCGTTTCATAACAATTTATTTTTCAGTCTTGGTTGAACTTCGCTGATATAAGGATGCTGGGACTGTTTTGAAAAATTGTTCATTTTAGTTTTATTGATTTTATCCTACCGTAAGTTGTTTTTTCTTATTTGTATTACTGAGGACGGCCCTTGGACATAGGGCCGAAATATTCATTCTAATTTGTTTCCCACTGTCTTAAAAAATTCCCTATTGTTCTTCTTGTTTTTGGTGTTGGTGTATTTGATGGTAAGACCAATTTGGTTCCAGTGGTAAGACATGCAGTCTTACCTGCATATGGTAATAATAAAGTGGTAGGGGATTTGTAAGTAATAATCGTCTGCTAGGCTACAATCATCTTCAGTGGAGAGGGGTTTGTAACTTTTACTATTTGGTGTAGCCTACCCATACTCACTGTAACCTAGAATTAAGTGCTTACGCAACGGGTACAAACGATAAAGTAAAACAATGAAAGTACTGAGGGGTTTGTAACTTCTGCTAGTTGGTGTATCCATACTCACTGTAACATAGAATTAAGTGTTTACGCAACGGGTACAAACGATAACGTGAAACAATGAGGCAGTTTCGTAATAATTAATAGAGTTTCATCTATGGTATTTTGATCCTGAAAAGTTACGGATGGCTTTATAATATCAACTAGATTATTCCAATTGATATTGTTCCAAGTCTTGATCCGTCACGATGTCTACGATTGAAAAAGATAAAGTTCAACTGGCTGCAAAGTCAATTTAGTGGCTTCTTTCAATATTCTTTTATATTCTTTTGTTATTGTTGTTTTTTCAACGCTGAGGAATAGCCTTTGATCATATGATTACTGATCGCGTTCTTCTTTGAATATAACGTTTTAAAAGCTTCGATACGCTGACAACTTCACCGTTCAACCGATAGCAAAGAAACAAAACCAA
Source organism: Artemia franciscana (assembly GCF_032884065.1). Lineage (NCBI taxonomy): Eukaryota > Metazoa > Arthropoda > Branchiopoda > Anostraca > Artemiidae > Artemia > Artemia franciscana. Next base: position 13,574,672 of record NC_088875.1, on the reverse strand, counting down.
AGTGTTGCTCTTGCAACACTTTATTCGGCGAAGCCGGACAAAGGTTGCCGCAACACTTCATGTTGCTCAGGCAACGTAGGTCTAGTTTCTTTTAAAATCTGTGCTGATTTCCCCTTAATGACGGAACAGAAAATATTATAGAGTCCCCCCCCTAATAAATGTGTCCTATTTGTTGCCGAGGCTTAAATTAAGACCAATAGCCTTCTTGAATAGCAAGGTCAAAATTAAAATCAGGCCATTAAGGTGTTTACACCGCAACTACTAACAACTCATAGCAGAAAAATAGCCGTATGGGAACACAGAATCACAAAGCCATGTCAGTTTCATCACTATGTTTTCCTTGAGGGTCGCCACTCTTTGAGAGAGATGGCTTTGCGACAGGCCAACATGAGCCTGTTCGCGAATTTTTTTGATGCAGCCAAGTTAATGATAAATTTTTTGTTGTTGTTGGATCTTGCCTCCTCCCCCTAACTAAAAAGGAGAGCAGGACTCATTTCGAAAAGAGATCCTTACTGTGCTCTCACTATCACTTTATGTTTGATTATGACCACCGCTTACAAATTATTGCGGCTCCTGAACTTAATTAAATAAAAAAAACAAGTTTTTTTAAATGAAAGTAAGGAGCGACATTAAAAACTTAAAACGAACAGAAATTACTCCGTATATGAAAGGGGCTTTTCCTCTTCAACGCCCCGTTCTTTACGCTAAAGTTTGACTCTTTCTCTTAACTCTACTTCTTAAAACAGTAAAAAACTTAAGCGTAAAGAGCGGGGCGTTGAGGAGGAAAAGCCCCTTTCATATACGGAGTAATTTCTGTTCTTAAGTTTTAATGTCGCTCCTTACTTTCATTAAAAAAAAACTTGTTTCTTTTATTTAATTTCTGGACGTTTTTTTTTAATTAATGCATGTTTTGATATTGGCTATCCGCAAATAAATAAATAAAACGAAATTTGCATATTAATTTTTTTTTTGGCTAAATTACTTTCTCATAGTTTTAATCGGAAGATTCTGAGAAAAAAGGAGAGAGGGAGGAAGCCTAGTTGCCCTCTAATTTTTTGGTTACTTAAAAAGGCAACTAGAACTTTTATTTTTTTTACGAACATTTTCATTAGTAAAAGATAGACGTGATTTACGAATTAACTTACGTAACGAACTTCTATGTTCGTATGTTTTTATTGCGTATATGAGGGAGTTCACCCCTCGTCGATACCTCGCTCTTTACACTAAAGCTTAAATTCTGTCCCAATTCCTTAAGAATGACCCTTGAATCGCAAAGGCCGTAGAATAAATAGTTGAAATTACTAAAAATACTTTAGCGTAAAGAGCGAGGTATTATGAGGAGGTAAACCCCTCATATGCGCAATAATTTCTGCTCGTATTAAGTTTTAATGCTGCTCCTCACTTTCAGTAGAAAAAACCTTTCATATTTATTTTTTCATTGTTTTTTTTTAAATAATGCTAAAAAATCCTGCGCCCCCTTCATTGAAAGTCTCTTCCCCCATGAGAAGTTTTTCCATGGAAAGATCCCCCTACGTACCCCCACCTCAACTCTCCCTCCCAAACCCAAAAAAATCCCCCTGAAAAACGTCCGTACACTTCCCAGTAACCATTACTATATGTAAACACAGGTCAAAGTTTGTAACTTTCAGCCCCTCCTACGGGGACTACGGTGGAGTAAGTCGTCCCCAAAGACATAGTTATTAGGTTTTTCCTCCATGATGAATAAAATAGCTCTCAGAATTTTGATCCGGTGACTTTGGGGGAAAATGAGCGTGGGAGGGGGCCTAGGTGCCCTCCAATTTTTTTGGTTACTTAAAAAGGGCACTAGAACTTTTAATTCCACTAGAAGGAGCCCTCTCGTGGCATTCTAGAACCACTGGGTGAATACGATCACCCCTGGGAAAAAAACAAACAAACAAAAAAAAAACAAACAAATAAACACGCATCCGTGATTTGTCTTCTGGCAAAAAATGCGAAATTCCACACTTTTGTTGATAGGGGCTTGAAACTTCTACTCTAAGGTTCTCTGATACGCTGAATAAGATGGTGTGATTTTCGTTAAGATTGTATGACTTTTAGAGGGTGTTTTCCCCTATTTTCTAAAATGAGGCAAATTTTCTCAGGCTCGTAACTTTTGATAGGTAAGACTAATCTTGATGAAAGTTATATGTTTAAAATCAGCATTAAAAAGCGATCTTTTTGATGTAACTATTGGTAACAAAACCATTTTTTAGAGTTTCGGTTACTATTGAGCCGGGTCGCTCCTTACTACAGTTCGTTACCACGAACTGTTTGATATTGCACTATTCACAGTGAGATTTTAATAGCACCAAGATTCAGCTTGTGCTAATCTGAACCATTCAGAGTTTTTCATGGAATTTTCAGCCAAACAGAAAATTCTACGAAAACTCTGATTTGATCAAATTAATGTTTGCTAAATCTCAGTGTAAGTAAAATATCATTGAGAACAGGCCCTGCGCAAATTTAATGATTGGCTAACATTTTTTGTACAAAAAGATGCAATTAAAACAAGGTGAATTTATAAGTTATCAAGTGTGAATTTACAAATAATGCCTGTTAGTGCCAAGAGCCAACAGACTAGGCAGTTTGGTTCTCCAAAATAAAGTTTTTGTGCAAACAAAAAAGAAAAGAAAAATTTTGGAATTTTGCTTGATTACACAGAAAGCTATACAGGTTTTTGTTTTAAAGAAAAAATATAGCCAAATACCTGACGATTTTTCAGGTGTCACTGATGGTAACAGGATAAAAAAAATACTGAAACAGAACTAGAACGTCAATGAACCTGTTTTAGAAAGTAAAGATTAATTTTTTACAGGTGTGTCTGTTTTCAAATAGAACTTGACCTACGTTGCCAGGGCAACGTGAAGTGTTACGGCAACCTTTGTCCGGCTTCGCCGGCTAAGGTGTTGCAAGAGCAACACTTCGGTTTTGTTTCTTCGCTATCGATCAGTAATCACATTGTCAAAGGCTATTCCTCAGCGTTGAAAAAACAACAACAAAATAGAATCGAAAGAAAGGACTGAATTGACTTTGCAGCCAGTTGCACTTTATCCTTTTCAATCGTAGACATCTTGACAGATGAAAACTCGGAACATTATCTTATATAATCTAGTTGGTATTATAAAGCTATCCCTAACTTTTCAGGATCAAAATACCATAGATGACGTTCTATTAATTATTACGAAACTATCTCATTGTTTTACATTCTCGTTTGTGCTTGTTTCTTCACTATCGGTTAAATGATGAAGTTGTCAGCCTATCAAAGTTTTTAAAACGGTATGTTCTAACAAGAACGCAATCAGTTATCACATGACCAAAGGCTATTCCTCAGCGTTGAAAAAACAACAACTACAAAATAATATTGAAAGAAGGGACTAAATTGACTTTGCAGCCAGTTGAACTTTATCCTTTTCAATCGTAGACATCGTGACGGATGAAAACTTGGAACAATATCTTATATAGTCCAGTTGGTATTAAAAGCTATCCGTAACCTTTCAGGATTAAAATACCATAGGTGACACTAATCATTACGAAGCTACCTCATTGTTTTACGTTATCGTTTGTACCCGTTGCGTAAACACTTAATTCTGTCAGATTTAAAGAGGTCGAGTACAATGTACACCAATTTGCACACATTTCTAGTCCAAAGTGAACAGATTCTTACTTACAAGTCCCTCTCCCGTGATAGACATCAAGTTCACTGGAAACAAATAAATGGGTACACCAACTAGGGAAAGTTGCAAACCCCTCATCGCTAAGTCCCCTACATGTGTTACCACTGGAACCAAACTGGTTTAACCGTCGAATAAACCGGAAACAAATAATAGGTACACCAGCCAGCAAAAATAGCAAACCCCTCATTACCAAAGATGATTATGAGCTAACAGCCGTTTTTCGCCCAAAGTGAACCGATTCTTACTTTTAAGTCCCTCTCCCGTGATAGGCATAAAGTTCACCGGAAACAAATAAATTGGTACACCAACTAGCATAGTTGCAAATCCCTCATCGCTGAAGTTGACTGTAGCCTAACAGCAGACTATTACTTACAAGTCCCCTACATGTCTTACCACTGGAACCAAATTGGTTTTACCATCAAATACACTGGAAAGAAATAATAGATATACCAACTAGCGAAAGTTGCTAACCCCTCATAGCCTAAGGTGATTATTACCTTACAGCCAACTGTTGCATATAAGTCCTCTATATGTCTCACAATTTTTATTGGCCTAGATTTCGTTTCAGTGTGTACCTTACTACTGAAGTTGTCAACCCCTTGAAACTTTCAAACTGGTATACCTCATGAAGGAATTTCTGTACGAAAAAATGGATATATACTTTGATCAGCTCATCAAGAGCTATCGATTGCCGTCGAAATAAAAATTCTATCTGTCTTAGTTTAAAAGTTGATTTTTTGCCGTAGGCCAACTTTTTAACGTCACCACTTAGAAAGGAGCAAAGGATAAGCTCCAATTTCTTTAGCAATGAGAGAACTTTTAAAGTTTATTAGGCACATCTGATACCATTTCTCTACCGCAATCTCAAGTCCGAAAAACCAAATGATAAACTCAGCTGAAATCACGAAGAGAAATGGATAAAAACAATAGATGGCAGCACTTTTGGACCCGTGGGAAAATGCCACGTTTTTGCTTCTGTAAATTTTTCTATTTATCACTCAAAGAAGATATATTGGCTGTGGGGCCGGGTAACTGCCGCATATATTTAACACTTATAGATTTTAGTCCATCTTCAATTTGAAAGTGATGCATGCCTGCTTGCCTGCTAGAACGGAGCTTTCCACTCGAAAGCAGAACCATGCTTTGATGAAACGAAAGCTTGGCTGCACAACTTCAGATACTCCTCTCTGACATAGGCTATATAACTCCACTTCACTTCGCACACCATAGGCTCTGGCTCGTGGACAAGCAAAAACCATCCTTTTTGGCCCCCTGGCAAGAGTTCTGCGGAGCTTTCCAAAATGTAATGTCATATTCATCAATCCAGCCTGAGGTCCACATTTTCCGTAAAAACCGAAGGTTTGACCCTTACCAGTTTCCAGGAAAAGGCTGAGATCGACGGCACAGGAAAAAAATAAACCGGGACAAAACCAAAGTGTTGCTCTCGCAACACAATAAACTGAATCCGACTTGAAAAAGTAATTTATTTTTAACACAATTAATTGTAACTTATCTAATATATTCTGTTTTAATAAAGTTTAAGTAGCAATAGATCAGTAAAAGTAGTGTCAGAGGGGCAGTAGTAGCCCTTTAGTGGAGGAAAATATGTCTATCCTTATTACAAATTAAAACGAAATGGTTTACAACGTATTTTGTTCAATTTCATCCACCAGTAGATTTTATAGCACTTATACCATCGTCCACTAAGGAAAGCAGGACGCTGAGGGCAGGAGCATAAGCAGGGGGAGGCCTTAGGGACCAGCCTGCCTGAAATAGTAATTTTTACCAAACTCTCAGGAATTTCTTATTCGAATTATTGAATAAATATTTTGTATCATTTCCATACCTCTTTAAATTCCCGCGTATGTGCCCGGCTGAAGGGGTGGGGGGGGACTCTATTCTAATCCAATTTAAATATATATAAAGAATCTAACAGCTAATAAATTATTCATAAATGAGATAAACTTTAACTAAATTTATTTACTAAAGCCTTCAATTAAAAAATGAGTTTATGATATTTACTTACAACTACTTACAAGACAAAATTAAGGCCATACTTCCCCCGTTACGCCAAACTAGAGTGATAAAAATCATGCACGTGAATATTTAAACTTCGCAATTTCTCCTTTCTACTGATTACATAAAAAACTTTTTGTGAAAGCTGGAACTTTGCCCTGAAGGCCTGAAGGTTTTGAAGAAAAGACTCAGGTTCACATGTTTGGGGACCGGCCTTCCTGAAATGATAATTTTTCCCCAATATCTAGGGACTTCTTATTCAAGTTATCGAATCGATATTTAGTTCCTAGTTTTGGTAAAATTCTAGTTTAGTGACTTCTTGCTATCTCGGAAATGGGTTAGGTTAGGAAAATGAAACTTTCAGGGATGGGTCTACAGGCTAAAGTATACCCTGGGAAGGTATTTTAAAGTACCCACCTCCACTCCTTCTCTCTCTAGGGGGCGCTTAAATTTATCTACATGACAGGTCTATACATATTGAAATTTTGACTAAACAACATTTTACCTTAATTTTCAGTTACCAGTTGCTTTTCCTCTGCCTTTAGTTCTGAAAATACAATTCCTGTTATTTGAGAAGAATTCTGAGCCATATCAATATTTTTTTTTCAAAATTTAGTAAATGTATTTGCATATCTTTAAAACCTTATAAATTGCGATTGAGCAAAGTTGTGAAGCTGAAAACAATTTTGCTGTACTTCATTCAAGCAGAAGATCTATTTTGCAAGGTTTCACTTGTACAACACACATATTTTTAAAGGTCACCAAAGGTCAGGACCCTCTAGAGGAAGAGGGAGTGGAGATAGGTACTTCAAAATATCTTCCCGGGACATACTTTAGCCTGTAGACCCATCCCTGAAAGTTTCATTTTCCTAACTTAACCCCTTTCCAAGATAGCAAGAAGTCACTAAGCTAGAATTTTACCCTAGTTTTTTTCTTTTATCTGTAGTGTTATTGTGTTCGTGTAATGAATTGTATTATGTTTCTATTGTATATTGTGTTGTATGAGTTTTTATTTACTCTGAATTCAATTTTGGCTTCTAGTTAACTCCTTATTTTTACTCAGTGGAAATTTGGGTATATAGGCTGTTCCAAAATAAATGTGAAAACAGGGGCACGAGATATGAAGCTCGGGTAGAGCGTACAGCACAAGCTTATCCTACTGTACATAGTGAAAATGTATATGTAAGTCAAGTGTGGGAGCAGTTTTTGAATATAACGTGTCTCCTCTTCTTAGTCTTTTCTTTTTACTTGTTCGAGAAACTATTTGAAAGTCTACCACTAGCTACGGTAGGTTTATCTTTTAACACCAAACTTAGATGGCTAAAGCAGAAATATAAAGAAAGAAATTCATCTCCCTATTCAATGTTCTCCCATAATGTAATAATCCACCAATGTTGCAAATGCGTCTTTGCCCCCTCCCTATTGACTGGGCATTGCCCTAGAAGCATATAAAATTTTCCGGTTTTATTAGTTTGTACTCAGGAGTGAACTTAAACAAGAGGGAGGGAAAGTCTCGTGACCCGGACTCCTCATAACCACTAGATGTTTCATGTTTAAATTATTATTTATAATTATAGCTCACGAATAGTTTGTTCGTAATGCCAATTCATTCGAATCCGAAACTAGGTTCGAACATCAACGAAATAAGGACTATTTCCTCCCAAAGGCAATGGTAGGTTTTTCAAGGTATAAAGGCAGTTTCAGTTCTTGTCCCTCTCTACAGCCTAAGTGGGCACGTCTTAAATAACTAATAGTTATATTATCTAAAGCACCTTAGCAAATGTTGCTCCTGGGAAAAAGTGTACACGCTTGTCTCTCCTAACTACGCCATTAGATCCAGGCCCTAGGGTGGGACGATTATGGGGGATTTCGGCTATATTATTATGAAAAGATCACTGAATGGCATATTTATTTATTTTCTATTTAATTTCTGTGTTAGAAGATAAATTTGCCCTAGTTACTACCCTTGTGGAGCAATAGGTAAGATTGTTTTGGTTTTAATATACAAATGGCCTTTTAATATATTTAATATATAAATTGGTGAACAAATTGCCATGAACTGGAAAATAAGATTTCTAGTGGATATTTTTAATCACTTGTAATTGACCTAGGGTATGTAGATTATGGGAAGCATATTGGCTGTGTATTTTGTACAGTCTTAGTGGTAAAGTTATCAATAACTGTCGACGAACTCCCAAAATTAACGGGGAAACAATACTTATAAGAAAATTCAAGGGCTAAGGGGCCAGTATCATTAACGTCACTATTTTTTTTTACTTTTTTAAGTTAAAAGAATCATAAGCACATACACAGTGGCAGAAATCGTGAGGGAGCAGGGTGAACTTCCTCCTCTTAGATTAAAAAAAAATTATTTGTATTTTCATCTGAAAACTCCCTACTTTGGGATTTTCATTCAACGAATCTAAAGAAAAGTAAAATCTCGCCTAGATATTGAGAAATATATTTTGCCCATGTTTTTATATTTTAATATATTATATATCATAGTATAATATAAATGTATTTTCCGTGAATTGGCACAACTAAACATGCAAACCAAAATAATTGGGTAAGGTTTATATTAACAGACTATTCAGGTAACTAAAAAATAACCTTACCTGTATAGTCAGAAATACTTTTTGAATCCAAATTTAACATTCATTTTCGTCGGAAATTAACTTAACCCCCACCCTATATATAGGCTATACCAGTTCAGAGTAGATATTTGCACATTAGGGAGGGGGTGAATTTCAAACTTACCACTAGTGTCAGAATCGCATCGTGAATCCGAATTTAACATTCGTTTGTATCAGAAATGAACTTTACCTGCCCTCCCCCCCAGTTCATTTCCGACGCAAATGCGTGTTAAATTTGGATTCAGGATGCAATTCTGACTGTAGAGGTAAGTTTATTTCTTAGTTACCTGAATATTCCGTTAATAAAAACCTTACCCATACAAACTTGCTTAACTTACGATTTCAGCTAATTTTAGAAAACCTAAAAGACGTGCAAAAACTCGAAGGTCGGCCATTATCATGTGTCTCGGTCGCTGCGACTTATTTCAAACTGATTATACACAAGGCCGGTTAGCAACTGCAGCTCTAGAGGTGGGTAGTGACCCTCTTTGCACTTCGAACAATGAAAAAATATGTTCATCTGTTTCTTATTTGGAAAACTTGTTTAGCCTAAAAGAAAAGTTGCAAAGATAACCTCACAGGATCTCTAGGGAATATTTTGTAAAGATCAACTGACATACCCGTTATAACTACTTCTGACCCGCATAAAGTAAAAGTGAAGTTAAATATTGAATTGTTAGCAACTTTATGCAACACGTATCTTAAATATACAAATAAACTTCAAAAGAGGCTAAGTTTTTGGTACTTCTATGGTATAGCGCAGACCACTCAAGTTGTTCATCCATTGACGCATTCTAGAACCGTTTTTTCTTTTAAAACTTCTTTAAATAAAAAGTTTTAAATAAATAAAGTTCTTTAAATAAAGTTTCTTTTAGATTATTGTGAGACAAGACAAAGATAAGTGACAGAAAGGATGGTAAATATGTAATTTGGGCTATATACTTCCACATTAGGGGTGGGGTAAAGTACTTAGACAGTGTGAATTTAGGAAGCAATTCTTGCATCATAATATGCAGAATAATTGTACCTAATGCGTTGAGCATGTAGACCCGCTATACTTTACCCCCACCCCCCTTAATGTGCAAATATATAGCCGAAATTTGTTACTAAAGATTTATATTTTTATCATACTTAGATATATTTCATTGGAATTTTTTGTCAGAGAAACAGGTTCTACTTAGACGAAGAATATTAGGTTGGTGCTGTATCATACAAGTACCTAAGTTTTTTCTACATCTATTTAAAGAGTAAAGGTGAAATACAAAACTGACAGATAAACAACATATATTTTGGGGGGGGGCTGGTACATATATTCAACCTATCCTATATGATAGCGTTTAACTTGTGCTTTGCAAGAATTAATAAAAAATTTAAATGTATTCTTTTACTACTAGGTTGGGATGAACATCTTCGGAGGCAATAACTAAACTAGGCCTCAGCTATGGTACCAGTACCTCTTGAAATTTAACAGTAATTATGACCCATGAGTCACTGTTGCAGGGAAACCCAAGCAAAATTTATATAGGTTTGAATTATCAGTTTTGACCCTGTATTGGCACCAGAGCCATTCAAAGGGTGAGCACCGTGGCGGGGGGAGGGTTTGCCCACTTTAATAAATTTTTCGATTATATTCGGCTTCTTTTGCTGAAATTTGAGTTGGGAGGGGGGAGGGGCTGTAATTAATATTCCCCCGGGTACCACCAGCACTAGGAACGGCTCTGATAGGCATAGTGAAAGATCTTGCCATTTAATCCTTGCAAAATATAGTAGGTGCTTCTCATGGATTCAGGCGACCAGTATTCAGGCTTTTCATGGTTGTGTCAATAGCTGCAACCTTGTTTTAAAGAGCAAACCACGATTCATAGTAACCAAAAGTTTAAAACACGTTTTGAAAATAACTGTCTAGTGAGAAAAGGCTACTTTTTGACGCTGATTCAAGAATAGGAACTATTATTTCGATTAATAATTCTAGTAAAAGTTTATTGCGAAAACATAATTTAAGGTCATTTTGAAAAACAGCCTGAGACCCCTCGAAAATAGTTTCAAATCGAAAGGAAAAGTGCACCATTGGAATCAAAATGGTTGAAAGCCTGAACAGGAGATTTACAGCCGGGGCAGATCCACAAGTGTTTTAGGGTTACGAAACTCCCCCCTGAAGATCGAAGGCTGCACTAGTTACATGGCCGGGAAGAAAAAATACCTATTGCGGAGCCAAATTGTCAATCACTGCCCCCCCCCAAAGATTAATTCTGTATCCGCCCCTGATTACAGCCCCCAGCCTTGAACAACAAGAAAAATCACTTTTTTTATGGGAAGCACTGACGGGTCTTCTTTTTGCAGAGGCGACCTTACCGAACCAGTGATCTTAAAATGTTGGGAGAGGGCTCATTTGAAAGGTATCGCCTTACAGAGTTCTTTTTTAGTGGCAAAAAAGATCCTGCAACAGTAAGATGGCGCTTTCTACCATTTTGTTAAGCTAACATCAATGTTCGTCAAACAGTTCGTGGTAACAAACTGTAAGTAAGGAGCTACTCGGTTCAATAGTAACCGAAACTTTAAAAACCGGAATTTTAAAATCAGTAGAATCAGCTTATTAAGCTGACTCCAAATTTATACGATTCATCAATTTTATTGATACCTATCAAAAGGTACGAGCCTGAAAAAATTTGCCTGTTTTTTTAAATAGGGGGGCATCCCCTAAAATTAAAGGAATCTTAATAAAAACCATGCCATCATATTCAGCTTACCAGAGAATCCTACTATAGAAGTTTCAAGCTTCTATATACAAAATGTGGAATTTTGCTATTTTTCCCCCATGGACGATTGTATTGCAATAATGGTCCTAGACTATTGGGAGAGGGTACATTTGAATGAAAATTAAATGTTCTAGTGTGCTTTTTAAGCAAGTCAGATTTAGAGCATTATTTAAAAGACGATCAGAAATTAAACAAAAAAACAAGTTTTTTTTAACTGAAAGTGAGGAGCAACATTAAAATTGAAAACAAACAGAAATCATTCCGTATGCGAAGGGTTGTCCCCTCCTCAATACCTTGCTCTTCACGCTAAAGTTTGACTGTTGGCCCTAGTTTTTTAGGAGTGGCTACTGAAACACAGGGGCCGTTTAATTAGAATAGGAAGCTTTTTTAAATATGCTAAAGCCTTAGCGTAAAAAGCAAGGTATTAAGGGGGCGAGGCGGCCTTTCGTATATGGAATGAATCCACCAAAAGTAGTATAGAAATGTTTTTGTTTTTTTTTCATTTACGGTGAGCCAAATTGGAACCTGCATTAGTATAAAACTTTTTAAAAGTAATCTATGGACAAGAAAAGCGACATTAAAATTTAGAACGAACTGAAATTATTTCGTGTATGAAAAGGGCTGTCCCCTCCTCAACGCCTCACTCTTTACGCTTAAATGTGACTCTCTGTCAAGACTCTGCTTTTTAAAGAAATAAAAAACTTGTTTTTTGTTTAATTTAAAAAGAGTCAAAATGCCATAGAACGGAAATTCTAAAATATCCAATTGATTTCTCATGGTCCAAAGCCCCAAACAAGAAATTTGGGTCCCCACCTTGACAAACGACATCAGAGTGGCTTATTCTGCTATTTTATGCCACAAAGGTGGTGAATCAGTTTTTCATGGTCTAGAGCCCCAACCAGAGTGGTTCTTAGTCACCACCCCTCGTTTTTTTTACTTTAAAGGATACCGGTATCCTTTAAAGGATTACTTTAAAGGATACGTAAAGGATACTCGTTTTTTTAAAGGATACCGTCAACTTATAATTAGAGACCCCTGAAGTTCGAAAGCTTTGCATATCATAATTGCGGCAGTTGCTGCAGCCTAAAAAAGAGCAAACCACAGCCCATAATAACCAAAAGTTGAATAACCCGTTAAAAAAAATTGCCCAATGAGAAAATTTTTCCATCTGACACTGAATCATGAATGGTAACTGTTGTTTCGATTGTTCTTAAAAGTAAAAGTTCGTTGCGAAATCAAATTTATGGTGATTTCGTAAAAGAACATTAAGCCCCTCGAAAATGGTGTTGGATCGAAATAAAAAATACACAGTCACTTTTATTGCATGAATAGCACTGATTTGTGTCCTCTTTTTCTTTCTTTTCTAGAAGGGCTGGGGGTGACCAGAACACCATAGAGATGTTTAATGGTTCATTCGAGCAAAAATTAAATTTACAAAAGATTGGTAGGCAGTTAGCCCCCCTCCAAAAAAGACTCCCTCCTCCAAAGTCGTCCAATCAAAAGGTTGAGATAACCATTCTGTTCAACATAGTTAAAAGATACTATGTCTATGGTTATGATATGACCCTCCAGAGTCCCTGGACAAAGAGTTATACATGGTGCCAGGAGTATCAGTATCGGGTGCAACGGTGTCACGTGTATCGGTATGGGGCGTATTTAAATCGCTGTATATCAGCATCGGGCAAATCGTTATTTATGGTGATTTTTAAAAATAGACTGAAAACTCCTCAAAAATGCCGTCAGACTAAAATAAAAATTGTGCCATTGGAATCAGTACTGTCAAAACCCCCTTATAAGGTAATTAAAATCCCCCACCTTGAACAACAGGGAAAATTTCTTCTTTGCATAGATAGCACTGATGTCTCCTTTTTTTCTATTTTGTTTACCAGGGCTAAGGGGTTACCTGAACATCAACGAATGATTCTTAATGGCTCATAAGAACTGAAATTAGAATTGCTAATGCCCTTTTTAGTGACCAAAAGACGGGAGTGTAGCTAGCCCCCCTCCATAAAAGGCCCCCCTTCAGCTAAAATTGTCCGATAAAAAATTTGAGATAATAGTTTTTTTCAGCATAGATGAAAGATCCAATAATGAAAGATCCAATATGCTTTTGGTAATAACATGACCCCCCATAGTCCCTGGGAAAAGGGCTGTAAGTTACGCAATTATGGTCCACCAAAATCCAATAGATTAAATTAGATTAATGGATTTCGTAGTTTAGTTGGTAGAGCTTAGACTTTGCCTCTGGACGTCTTAAGTGGTTCTGTGCCTTATATATGACTATGTGGAGAACCTGTCTTTATTAAGGCTGACTACAGTAGTTCTTGACCGATACTGTTTTTCCCGTTACGCTAAAAAAAATACGATTAACTGCCAAAATTTGAGCGATTTAAAGTTGATTTTTTCCCTTATGATTTCTTGAAAATAACGGCTTCACTTTTTTTTACATCTTCTTTTAGTATCTCAGAGCAAAAAATAAAATTAACTGTTCGAATTTGTCAACTTACGGTTTCTTTTGGTTTTCCATAGTCTCCAGAGAAAAGATTGTGAGCTACTCAATTTTCAAATTGTTCGCATATATCCTAGTATTTGTTATTGGGAAATATTCACACATTTTTAGGGTGGGATTTTTGCAGGGGGATGTTTTCCACGGGAAAAGTTTCGCATGGGAACAAAAGTTTCTGGAGGAACTTTTCAAGAGATATTTTATACGGATGGGGGGGGGGGATTTCCTGGTATTAGTTGAAGAACTGTCACAGATTAAATAAAAAAAAATCAATTGCGGAGTAAGGAGCAGCTCAATCAGGTTTATTTTAAAAAGAAAACAATATAAAATAACATAAGAGACACTGCTCTATCACACAATCGACGTTGAGACCAATAAACATAAAGATTCATTGCTATTGCGCAGAAAGGCTCTCACTTCACTCCCGAGACATCCAAACGCCTCCTCCACAATTACTTATTAGTACCTTAACTATTGGCTTCTCTCCTCCCTCCCCGGAAGCACAATCACCTCATCTTATTAACTATGAAACAACAAAAATAATCTGAAATACTAAACTTATTTCAATTCAAATTAAATTCTAATTATTTGACCTTTCACTAAATATTTCTCTAAATTAGTTTTGAAGGACCTACTTGAGCTTTTACATCTCAGCTCAAGCGGAAGCATCTTCTACTCTATGGTGCAAATCATATCCAGAGAAAAATCTGAGCGCACCGTTGGTGTTCATCTCACCCGAATACCAAAAGCAGACCGTGTGTTTTGATCTTGTTGTTTAGGTTTCAACTTTAAGAGATTGTGGAAAGGAGATGGAAATGACCCTGAAAACAACCTAAAAGCATAAACTGAGTATGACAGACGGTAGAGTGAATCAAGGGAGAGACAGTTATCTATACTTCCAGTTATTTTCAGTGCACGTCTACGGATTGGATCGAGTCTCTTCAGGTGTGATTTGAATGTTGATTGCCAATTTGTCACACAATATTGGAGATGATGTTTCGGAAGTCCGTCGTATAAATGTGTGCTTCAATTTCCTGATGATGCCAAGATTGCGGAAGTACTTCAGTTCCACAGCCTGGATGTGGTGTAAAAAGAAAAGGTTTTCGTCCAGAAGTATACCTAGAAACCTAGCAAAACCCATTTCTAGTCGCCTAATCGTCTCTCGATTAGTCGTAATTCTAGCTATTTTTAGATGAAGAATTCCAATTCCCGAAAAGAAGAAAACAAATGATTTATGAACATTAATTACAAGTCTCATGCTAGTACCGCAGGAGGTCATTGCAGTGTCATCTACGAAAGGTACCAGTTCATCAGAGTCACAGTCATCATTGGAAGCGTTTTCACCACAGCATAGTTTGCATCACCTTGAAGTCTTGAAATTTTGCTTTAGGACACGACTTAGGTCATTTATGTGAACTATAAAGAACAGTGGACCTAGGATAGATCCCTTCTTCTCCTGTGTTAAGGCGCTGGTTGTTAAGGTGGGACTGGAACCATTTCAATGCCTCTCCTGTAACTCCGTTATAATTTAATTTACTTAGTAGAGTAAGATGATCCATGTTGTCGGAACACGTTTTTAATGTCAAGCAACATGGCTTATTTTAGATTTTGCCTAATTTCATGAAACATTTAATACAACCCATAACTTACATTAAAATCGTTTAAAGAAACAGTATAATTGTCAACAAAATTTCTCAAAAGCTTAACTGTAAATTGATCCATTCGTTCTGAGACAAGATAACTAGTTAGTGCCCCCTGGATTATCAAATGAGAATAAAGCTTTTACAACCTATGTGATTCTCATTCAATTTGTAATACCATTCATCTGAAGGCTGATGCAATCATTTACAATGATGTATACTTTCGCATTAGCTAGTAGGGAGGTGGGCCGGTGTATTTTAATCTGGTTAGAGAATGAACTGAGCTGCCAGTTGGGGAGAGGAGGACCCCTAGGTATTTTTGCCCCTTAGATGTCCGTAATTATTCATGTTTTCATCGAAAACAAACTTTTGTTGGACTTTCATTTTAAAACTAAAACAAGAAAATATGGACACAATTTTGCTGAAAAGAATATATCTTTGAATGATCAAGGGACATATTCAATAACCAAAAAGTTGGCAACCCTGTGCACAATGCATTTCATAATAGCGCTATCCTGTCAACTAATTATTTATATCAGACTTCCCTTCCATCTATAAACAAAATGAAATGAAACTTTATCAGTAACTGTTTTAAATAAAAATTTAGCAGTTGTTTCCATTTCATTTTAACCATCGTTTTATTTCTTAAGTTTTTCAAGTGAAAAATTAAATCTCGAGTTTTATTTACTAAAAAAAAGAAAAATTATAAGATCTATATCACAATGGCACATTTGAAAATAAAAACTTAATTAGATGGTGTTGTAACCTTGGCGGTAAGCCAGAACTGAGTCTATCAAATACAGCAGGCCGTTGATTAAACACAATACCTGGAAAAAAAGAAAATTAGTTTTTGGTTTAATGGAATAATTTTTTAATATTTAAGCTAAAATAAACTAGTACAGTTGACAGATTTAAGTTTATTCTCTCCATCTAATTTTCATTTGAAAATATTATTGTGCCTAAAGAACTCATAGCTTTAATTAAAAAAAATGAACTAACAAAACTGATTTTGCAATTAATTTCACCCTGAAAAAAATATATTCACTAGTTTATAATTTATTTTTGCATTATCTTATGCATAAATACAACTTAAATATCTAAGTTTAGTCAATTTCATATTTATGCTATAACATTAGTTTATAGGCTAGATAAATATCAGTTTTCATTTTCTATTATGAATGCATCAGATTGAACGATTATAATCTCTAAATTTGGTAACCCCTTTTAAAACCGCTCAATCGTGACTATCTGTCTATAATTCGTCTTTTTTTAATATACATGAAATGTTCTAGAGGTTCTTCCTCCCTGAACACTAAATTTGGTTTCCTTTTTTACGAATGGGGCTATTTAATAAAACTTAGCTTTTTTCCTGTAAAATAATATTAATCAAACATTGTTTGTTACAAAAAATCTTTGACGTTAATGATGAATAGACATTCTTATCTGATTTTGTGTTGGATTTATGATTGTTTCAATGATGTTGCAATTGCAACTTCTTTTTTTTAGTCTAGTCTTTTAGGTCAATTGCCCCAAGTATTTCCTTAATAGAAATTTTTATGCAAAATTGGGTTGAAAAGGTGTTTGAATTAAGATTGAACACAAAATGCATAAATTCAACAACAAAAAAGTTACAGCTACTTTGAATAGTTTCTAGAAAAATAAGATAAAAAAAAGCTGACTCCCAAAGACTAGTCACTTTCAGTTTTGACCAATTTTGATTTTTGCTGTCGCTTGTATTTCTTGCTGCCACTTATCTCCTAACCAGAGCTATGAAACTAATATGAAACTGTGTTTCCCTTTCACTTATGATCCAGGATACCCACATATATGTCAGGGCCTTGATCCACCCCCATTGTAACTAAATTGTCAGGTGTTAAAAAAAAACAACCCTGAAAAACAAAGGATTATCCTGGTATAGAAACCTTCAAGCCTTAACCCACCCACCCTTACTTTTGATTATACTTATCCTCATTCAGCTTGAACTGATTTCATATCTCAACATGTTTTTACTGTTTTTTTTTTCATTTCAAAAATGTCCACCTAATTAACCTAAAATAGATAAGACACCACTAATTAGAGAATTCCCTATTTAGAAGAGTCCACCCTTGAGATCAGTCTGATTTAAAAGTTTGCCACCTTCCATTCAGTTGTCTTTCACAAATGTGCTGCCATCTAACACCACCACTGCTTAGGATTTCAAAATTCGATTTGCCAATTTGACTAACAAGATTTGTACATCTAGTTACGTGTAAATATTGGGTTTTCTTTACAAACAAGCCTTAACAAGTAATCCCTTTGCCTGTTATTGGTATCACCTTCTTTAAATCAACCCACGATAATAAGCTGTAAAACTTAAAGTGGAACATAATAGCCATCAACAATTATTTCTTTAAAAGATATCTACCAAGTGTATTTCCATACTCTAAACTTTTTGAATCTCCTGCTCAGATCTCACCAAAAATTGTTAACAATAATTTTTTGCAGTTCGCAGATATTTGTTGTTAAAAATTGAGACAGGGAAAACACGCCTTTGTTCAAATATTGGAGGTTTGCTTCAACTTTTAATGAAACTACCGTTTTAAATTCATAGCTTTACATATTTTCTGGAGGAGGGGGGGGTCAGTACTTTCGCAGTTCGGGGAAACATATTTGTTGCTAAAAATGATTCGTAACATACTATTCCTGTGAGATTTGTTAAAAATAGCATTCTATTTAGACTAATTTAAATTCAGATTTTAAGTATTAATCTTTTTTCTTTTTTTGCTTCTTCTTGAAATTTTACTGTCAAATATAATCGCCTGTCGCAATTTATGAAAATGTAAATAGTAAATCATGTGGTGTAATTAGCCCTTTTCTTTACTTAGAACAAACAATTAAGACTAAATTCTACTTACACCAAGAACCTTTCCTGCACCAATATAACCACCGGTGACATACGAAGAGTTATAATATTCTAAAACCAATGCACCAGTGACAATAAACATGATCATACCAGCGAAATTGAATATAAGCTCCTGAAAATACAAACATAAGAAAACGTTTAGCAGCAGGGATCTGCGAAACCCTGTTTTATAGGGGACGGGAGAAATTTAGATAGTACAAAACATTCATCACACAAGCAAGAAATTAAAGATTTTATTTCTGTGGTCTTGTTTCGTGGCAAATGTTTTGTCCTTTGCATTTGTTCGCGGCGGCGTCAATTGACAGGAGGGGAGGGTATTTTTTCCCCATCCTACATTTTTAAGAATACCGTTTTTGGTATTTTACTGAAAAATTGAAATAAAATTACCCCTCACTAGAATTTAGAAAAAATATATTTTGCTCCTCCTCCTGATTTTCGTGAATTGACTTCGGTGCTTATTCATATAAAATGTATAATTTGTTTACAAAATATAGCGCTTTATATCAGACAAGAACCAAATAGTTCCTGGTAACGAACTGTAGTAAGTGGTAACGAACAATAATAACCAAAACTCTAAAAAACGGAATTCTGATACCAAAAGACTAATTTGTATCGTCATGTGTAGAAATAGCTCGCCTTCTTGGGAACTGAAAATTAAAGGCTTAAGTAAATTGCTCTGTTATATTAGTTGCATAAATATTTTGAGTCCTTTCTAGGTTTATAAAATGCTTTGAACCCTTTTTAGTGGCCCAATATGTCAATTATAAGTGCAGTAATCGCTTTATTGCAGGACACGAAGCCCAAGTATCTGCCTATGGAAAAGGCAAATTTTTATTGCGTCTTTATCTGAATTTTTTCAGTATGAATCTATTTTTTTTCAGCATATTTTAGTTTTCTTTCGAAAAATAGATTCATTTTTTCCTTGATGAATATAATTCCCGTCAAAGCGTCTCTATTTTAAAATATTCTTTTCTTTAGTATGGGAGGGTCTTTTCTTTTCAACCTTTTTCTTTTCGGTAAGATTTGTTTATTGCACAGTTTTAAAATAAAACGGGTCTTCTTTACTTTTCTATTCTTTAGTGCTAAATTCTAACAAATGTCAGCTGTTTTTTACTAGATTGAAAAATATGCATAATTTCTTTCTATAAGAAAATATTAAAATAAGAAAATAATTTCTTTGTTGTTTAATTTTTTCTGATGAGTTTTTTCTACCTTTAAAACATAACCAAACATTCTTTGAGTAATCACTTTTCCAATTATCTGTGAGAAAGGGTTAGAGATCCTGTTTTGGAAACTATACATATTATAGTAGTCAAAACCTAAAGATATCTTTGCAACTAAATTAAATAATTAGGAGGGAACTGAATTAATTCGTTCAGCATTTTGAACAATGTGTAAATTTCAAATTAAAAAAAAAAAATCAAACAGTATCTTTAAATCACTAAAACATATTTGAAGGTTTTTTTTTTACAAAAAAGTAATGAAGAAAGGAAGGAGAAAAATAACATGTCCTTAATTTTATTAAGTAAGATAGCTTGATCAAATATATAGAAGTTTTATTCTAAGAAATAATGAGGATTTTTGTTTGCATTTTCAGACAGTTATATGCTAAAGTTCCGGGAAACAGGATCCCTTGAAAAAAAAACTTCTAAATAGTTAATCAACTTTAACATATATGTAAGTAAGAAAAGTTGTTCCCTCCATTATTTTCTTTCTGTAATTTTTCTGATTTTGTTTTTTTTCTTTTTTTTTAAAGATTCAATTTTTTTCTAGTAAATTTATTTCACTCTGGACATGTGACATTTCTCTAAAATATCCAAAGGAGCGTCCAGGGGAGGGCACCACTGGCTTCCGCAATCCAGGTGTACCAGTGACCAGTCAGTAACCAATTGATGCTAGTAACCAATCAGGTAAACCAGTTCCGTATCAGTTACCAGCATTGATTAAACCCTCAAACGAAATTACAAAACACTATTATATTTAATCATTTAGGTTTTTTATTTGCTGATATTGTTACATTTGGTTTAAAACAATGTGCTTGGACACAGAGGCGTTGATATTTAACAGAGTGAAAATGCACATATAGCCTTGTTTAAAAAATATATATATATTGAACTCGCATTAAAACTCCATGAGCTTCAAAACATATACGATCACTGATTGCAAGGAAACCGAGACATCTAGGATTGTTGCGATAAATCTTGCTAAAGGGTCAATCTACTGTCTGTGCTATTGTCAACGCTGTTGCTGCTATCGTAAACCTCGCTTAAATTTATTGAAACTCACCAAAAATCGCTGATATGTTCCAGCTTCGCCCCAGACATAGGATATAAGAAGTGCCAATGAAATCATCAAAAATCCACCAATGGTAATGATGCCTGTTAAATATCTGTCGATGTAACTTCCAGAAATAATGTCACCACCGAAATGTAAGTCATATTGTCGAGTCAATACAAGACAAATTATAGCAACAATCTGAAACAAGTTAAAATGATGAAGAAATGATGAAGAAATTATAGACTCCTGAAATATATACAGATTGTTAAAAGAAATACATCTCATCACTTCTCAAATAATTAGAAATTAAATATCTCCCTTTTGAGCAATTATTCTGTTTTCACTCTTTTTTCATCAAGTGAAATACTATCAAAGCAAAGGTCAGAAAAAGCTAGAGTGAGCCTTTGAACAGAACTATTGGCTCATTGACTCTAATCTGAGCAACAGATTGGAAAAAGGGAAAGTGCCAGTTTCCTAGTGTCCACTTGTGACAAAAAACAATTTTTACCCTTAAAGGGTCAATTTGGTCATATAGAAATTCTGAAATAGCAAATAAATTTCGAAAGTATTGAAAAATTATATACATAGTATATAGTTCGTAATTTCAGGAACACGCAGGGGAAAGAAGAATGTTCTGCAAAATTCGTTTGGTATCAGTTTAACAGGTTCACTCCACATCAAACAGTTCATGGTAACGAACTGCAGTAAGGAGCGACCCGGCTCAATAGTAAACGAAACTAAAAAAAACAAATTTTGATACTGGTAGAATCGATCATAGATACTGATAGATAGATTATTATTTTCAGCTTCATAACTTGGCTCAATTCCATTTTATAAGATTTTAAAGATATGCAAACACATTTCCTAAATTTTGAAAGAAAAAACAACATTGATATGGCTCAAAATTCTACTCAAATAACAGGAAGTGCATTTTTCAGAGCTAAAGGCAGAGAAAAAGCAACTAGTAACAGAAAATTAAGGTAAAATGTTGTTTTGTCAAAATTTCAATAGGTATAGACCTGTCATATAGGCGAATCTTGGGGCTCTCTGGAGGGAGACGGAGTGGAGGTGGGTATTTTAAAATACCTTTTCGGGACATACTTTAGTCTGTAAATTCATCCCTGAAAGTTTCATTTTTCTAACCTAAACTCTTTCCGAGATAGCAAGAAGTCAATTAACTAGAATTTTACCTACTTTTCCGACAAACTGGATTATTTATCCTTACGTTTCTCTTGATGTAAATGATATCTGAGGACAGGAGTATTGCTCCTTGAAATGGTCTGGGGTAGTTTTCAAATAAAGTAAACCCAGAGTCGTTCAAAGAAGATGAGGGCGATTGGGTCATCTGCCCCGGGTACTGCAGCTGGGGGGGGGGGGGGTTGCTGGGGGATTGGCCACTTTGAACAGATTTTTATTTTTTTTTTTTTTGCTTATATTTGATCGGGAGAGGGACGCTTTAATGAATTTTTCTGGGCGCTATCAACCCTAGGAACGGCTGTGGGTACACTTGCTACATGGATACATCTGCAAACAGTAATAGTAAACACTTCAGAATATGTATTAAGCTATGTTTACATGGGAGCACGCTTGATTACTGTAGTTCATCTAGTGATCCATGCAGTATTTCAGCTGACAGGTAGCAGGACAAGTTTTGGTTGTTATCCCTTATGCAAATTATACCCGGGGATGTTAGCATATTTAAGACAAGGGATTCTCGAACGCACTCTAAGAGTAACCCAGTTTTAGGACTAAAGACAGGCAAAGTAACCTATAGCATGGATTATCCGTTATTAAAGAAGCTCGGAACCTCAATCCTTTGAATATTGAAGAAGGCTCTTAGGCCTAGCTTAAGCTTTATTAAATGTATAGAAATACTTTATAGCCTATATCACTGACCTAAAACAGCGGAGGCATGGTACTTCTATCGCTGTGAACAATGTCAGTTTCGGCCTTGCTCTTAACAGATCCATCGAAAATATAAAAAAAGATAATTTATTTATTTAAATAGATCTCCAACACATCCTAAGCCTTGGGTGTTCCCCCTTGCCTCCAAGCTATGCCACTGAAACTGAAATAAAATCTATAAAGAATTCTTACAACTTCAGCCAATTTCAAAAATCCAATAGCTCGAGCAAATACTCTTAAATCTGCCATTTTTTGGCTATATAATTTGCTATTAGCAACCTAATTCAGGTGCGTTCAAATCAAGAATGAAAGACAGAAATAAATTTGTTGAAACCCTTTTGCCCTTGGATTGCAACGTATTTTCGCAGAAAAGATAGGGGTGACTTAATTAACGTCGTTGCTATGTCAAAATGTAGGCTGGTTTTTAACCTTTCCTGATTGGTTCTTGAATTGTTGGTTTTTAATCTTGTGCAAATAAAACAAGTTTCGCCCAAAAGGGGTTTTTCTTATTTTAGAAATATCCTCCTAACTGGTATAAAAGGTAAGAGGAGAAGTTCGTGGATGAACTGTAAGTAAGGACTGTATCTTCACTCCAAATAAATAAAATTCATTAAGTGTAAAGTTGCTCAAGAAATGTTATGAGCCTAAGAAAATATGCAGTTTTCGAGAAAGGGAGGAAGCATCTCAATTTATCCGAGCGATTTTGGTTAAAATTACCACAAAGAATTAAGTACATAAGAGAGGTCTATTACGGAGGTTTCAAGCCCCTATGTGAAATCCTGTTTTTTCGACAAGGATGGTCACAGATGCGTGTTTATTCTTTTTTTTATTTTCAGGGGTGATCGTATCGAACCACTCGTTCCAGGATACTAGAAGGAGGCTCATTAGAAAGAGAATTGAATGTTCTACTGACGTTTTTATTGCACTTGGTATTAACCATGTGACATCTAGAAATCGCAAATTCTGTCGGTCTGTCTGTCCCGGTTTTGCTACTTTAGGCACTTCCAGGTAAGCTAGGACGATGAAATTTGGCAGGCGTATAAGGAACCAGACAAGATTAAATTAGAAACTGTCGTTTCCCCGATCTACAATCTGGGGAGTGGGGGGACGGTTAAATCGGAAAAATTAGAAAAAAGGAGGCATTTTTAACTTACGAACAGATGATCGGATCCTAATGAAATTTGATGTTGGGAAGGATATCGTGTCTCAGAGCTCTTATTTTAAATCCTGACTGGATCAGGTGACATTGGGGGGAGTTGGGGTGGGGAAAACTAAAATCTTGGATAATGCTTAGAGTGGAGGGATCGGGATGAAACTTGGTGGGAAAAATAAGCACAAGTCGTAGATACGTGATTAACATAACTGGAACGGTTAGAGTCAATAACCGGAAGGGTTAGTTCTGAAAATTTAGAAAAATGAGGTATTTTTAACTTATGAAGGAGTGATCGGATCTTATTGAAATTTGATGTTTCGAAGGATATCGTGTCTCAGAGCTCTTATTTGAAATCTCGACCATATCCGGTGACATTGGAGGAGTTGGGGGGCTAAAATCTTGGAAAACGCTTCGAGCCGAGGGATCGGGATGAAACTTGGTGGGAAAAAGAATCAAAAGTTCTAGATACGTGATTGACATAATCGGAACGGATCTGCTCACTTTGGGGGGGGGGTTAATTCTGAAAATTAGAAAAAAACGAGGCGTTTCTAACTTACGAAGGAGTAATCAGATCTTAACGAAATTTGATGTTTGGAAGGAAATCATGTCTCAGAGCTGATATTTTCAATTCTGACAGGATCTGGTGACAATGGGGGGGGGAGTTGGGGGGAGACCTACAATTTTGGAAAACGCTTAAAGTGGAGGGATCGGGATGAAACTTGGTGGGAAAAATAATCACAAGTCCTAGATACGTGATTGACATAGCCGGAACAGATTCGCTCTCTTTGGGGGAGTTGGGGGGATGGGTTAATTCTGAAACATTACACAAAAATTAGGTATTTTTAACTTGCGAAGAAAGGATTGGATCTTTATAAAATTTCATATTTAGAAGAACCTCGTAGCTCAGATCCCTTATTTTAAATCCCGACCGGATCCAGTGTCATTGGGGGGGGGGGGGATCTTGAAAAACGTTTAAAGCGGAGAGATCAGGATGAAACTTGGTGGGAAGAATAAGCACAAGTCCAAGATAAGCGACAGGCATAACCGGACCATATCCGCTCTCTTTGGTGGATTGGGGCGGAGTAATTAGGAAAAATTAGAAAAAATGCGGTATTTGTAACTTACGAACGAGTGATCAGATTTTAATGCAATTTGGTATTTAGAAGGATCTTGTGCTTTAGAACTCTAATTTTAAATCCCGACTAGATCCAGTGATATTGGGGGAGTTGGAGGGGGAAACCGGAAATCTTGGAAAACGCTTAGAGTGGAGAGATTGGGATGAAACTTGATGGGAAGAATAAACAGAAGTTATAGATACGTGATTTTCATAATTGGAACGGATTCGTTCTTTTTGTTAATTTGGAAAAATTTGAAAAATTGAGGTATTTTTATCTTAAGAACGGGTGATCAGATCTTAATGAAATTTGATATTTAGAAGAAAAGGATGTGTCAGAGCTCTTATTTCAAATCCCAACCCGATCTGTTGAGATTGGAGGGGGGAGGTAGAGGGGAAACCGGAAATCTTGGAAAACGCTTATAAATGTCATAGATTCGTGATTGACGTAACCGGACTGGATCCGCTCTCTATGGGGGAGTTAGGGGGTGGGATTCAGTGCTTTGGCACGTTCGGTGCTTCTGGACGTGCTAGGACGATGAATATTGGTAGGTGTGTCAGGAAGCTCCACAAATTGACTTGATAAAGTCGTTTTCCCTGATTCGATTATCTGGGGGGCTGAAGGGAGAGAAAAAATTAGAAAAATTGGGGTATTTTTAACTTACGATTGGGTGATCAGATCTTACTGGATTTGACCTTTTGAAGGACCTCTTGACTCAGAGCTCTTATTTTTATTCCTGACCGGAATTAAGCCTCTGATTTTCCTTTTAAAACTATCTATTGAATCTCAAATTTTGCTAGAGCTCATGCCATATGAGCTCTTGGCTCTTGGCTCTTCCGACCTCATCACAAGTGCCATATGAGCTCTTAGCTCTTGTTAATTACCAAAAAAGATTATTCAGAAACGAGCAAGTATTTTATGGGCTGAAACAACAATTTTAGCCCAAAGGGTGCTAAATAGCCATTGAGTGCGAATTTTGAGATAACCAATAGATTTGAATATATCAAAAATTATATACTGAGCATTCCAGTTTCAGTGACAGTAATGACTCACGCTTGGGTATTTGTAGTAGGAACTGACCTCTAATCCCTCTTAGCTCCCAAAAACATTTTTAGTCTTTGCCTTTAATATAGGTGCTGTGGGTGGTTTCACCCACAGCAGTTCAGCCGACTGAACTTATTTCAAACAGTAGACTGTACGAAAAATGTGGTTTAATCCGCTTTCTACGGCTATAATGAAATGAAAGAAAGCTTGAGATGGCTATGCCACGATCTGCGGATGAAGGATGACATATTGCCGAAGATTCTCCTTTTCGGTCAACCGTGTAGGGCTAGACAGAAAGCAGGTCGTCCTCGTCTGGGGTGGAAGGATGTCATAAAGAAAGATTTAAAGGAATATAAAGAGGGAGGGTTTGAATTGATTGGGATGGAGGAGGAACATGCATAGCTGTGTTGGCCTCTGTGCTGTGGTGAGATTTTGTTAGTTTGTTAGTTAGGGTGATTTCATCCCCCTTATAGCTATAATGTTTTTCTGTTACGTAAAAGGTTACATTCCCATAAATTCCGACACAGAGGTGAAAAACTGGGGTGGGAGGTCACAAGCGTCACCAGAAAATTTATAGGGGCGAAGGTCAACATGTGCTACTAAAAGCAGGCCCAGATTTAACAACGGACCCACTTGGCCCGGGCCTAGGGGCGCACAATGCCAGGGGGTACAATAAATTATCATAGATATTTTTTTCTTAACAAAACTGGACTGATTTGATTATCGTAAAAGTGTCAAGTGCACTCCACCGCTGCGAAGACTATTCACAGAAAAGTGATTTTAACACAATACAGGAATTCCGTGGTCACTTATAAACTGTCAGATGTCTCCCAAGAACGGCAGCTGAGAATTCGGTATCACCTCTCTCTTTTATTGCATTTGGCTCATCAGTGCGTTCTGTTTCCATTCTGCTTCCACTATCCCTTAATTTTTGAGAATTTCCCTGAAAATCTCGCAAAAACAGAATGGAAAAATACTTGGACCTCAAACCGTCAAAGCTTTAAGCCCAATCTCGACCAGGAGCACCCTTTTCAGGGGGTTTAAATGGTAATATTTCTCTTTTCTTATTTATATGTAATGTTTATAGTCTTCTTGTTTGTCGGGGAGCTTCACTACCAAACTGGTGTTGATTGGGAACATCTCTGTAAAATTGATTTGTTCAACAATTTGCTTTTAAAACCGTCGGAAGGATGACCCGATAAGTAACCTTTGATTTTCCAACCCCTACCCTCCTAACGACACGAGGTGTGCCTTTTTTCTATGATTAATATCATTCTCGAAGCATTTTTTTACGTATATGAAACTTATTGTAAAAAATTGGAGTTGAAGGAGGGAGTTGCACGCCTCCTTCACATTTAAGAGAGCCCTGAGTCAAACAGCTCGTAGTTACAAACTATAAGTAAAGAGCAACCCTTGTCAACAGACACCGACACTCTAAAAAAGTTGTGATTACAAGATGTGTAATAACAAAACTTATTCTTTGTGCTGATTTTGAATATGTAAGTTGCATTAATTTTTAAGTTACTCATTAAAAACTTATTTCACATGAAAATATGTGTAATCCGAGAAACAGATAATAGCTTCCCCCGAAAAGGGTTGCCATTTTCATGGAAACTAAATTGAAAGACTGGATATTCAAGATACGACAAAAATAATTTCGATATTAGAAGGAAACTTGGAGAAAGTTCGTGGAAAGGCAACCCCAGAAAACGAAGCCCTCTGGCCTAGTTTCAGGCTTCAAAAATCAATAGACCCAAATTTTTATACATTTTGTCTTCATTTAGGTCTACCGGCCCTTGTCTACGTACCTTGTAAGTTTCAAGCCGATCAGAGATGACAAGTTTTTAGGCCCATTCTGGGCATCATGAATATAGACAGCCAAAACTAGTCTTAAATTTGTTTTTCAGCGTTGGGGTCCTCTTTGCCTAGGGTCTTATGGATGCAATTTTCAAACCAAATGAAGACTTATGTACACAATTTGTTCTTTGTGTCAGGGGCTTTTTGGCTCAAGGACCTTGTGATATAAGTTTCAGGTTGAACAGGGATGAAAGATAACTTTCATCTGTTTTCGGCTCGGTGTTATCCTCCCCTGTACTCCAAGAAATATGATTTGATATTGACCTGGAAACTGATCCCTGAAAGACTCATGTCAATTCTGAACGTACATCATTTTCTAGACAGCTCCTAAGGCCTATCTAGTAAAATATAAATTGACAATTTGCTTAATTTAGTGTTCTTGTTGTTGGGTATATGTGGTTCACGTCATCCTTGGACACATAATTATTTAATACTCTTGGCTTTTGGGATTAAGAACGCAAGATCCGAACTGATCAGAAATACAAGTATTGCGGTCTATTTTCAAACCTCTTTTGGCCGAGAAGACGACTGCGTGGGTCATACCATCTCAGGATAAATGTGTTGACTTTTTGACAAAATAGCCTTGAAACATAATGGTTTACTGACGGATTAAGAGTAAAATGCGGGAAGCACAGGAAGCAAAATGTGGGCAGCACAGAGGACTCGGCTTTCTGCCCTCCAACTACTTATGCCTTTCAAAACAGCATTTATTCTTCTAATTTACATTTATATAAGCCCCTTACCTAGTTTTTGTGCTCTCCCTCCTTTCCATACAAATTGACTGAGGAAAAAAAAGAAATAGGAGACATATCACTCTTCAATAAATCAGAAGCACTGCTATGATATTGAAAACCTATCAGTTATGAAGTTGGAATTTGCATAATACCTTCCCTGGGGTAACGTGGTTTATGTCATCACTGAGACATATTATTTTTGACCTTTCAACTATTCTATGAAAATTACTTATTTAAAACGTTGATCTGATTTCACTGAGGATTACGGTAGTGCTCAATGACCAAGAAGGACATGGGAGAGGGACTAGAGGCCCTCAAATCACTTTTGGTCCTGAGAGGGGACGCTTTAATTTTTAAATTCTTCTAGAATGAGTCACTTCCAAAAGCTTTACGATCAGCTCTTTGGAAGAGAAAATAATACATGGGAAACACATTGCACTTTTGCATCACCGCCGTTGTGTTGACTCTGATGGCGTAAAGATTGCGTTTTAATTTGTTTTTTCAGTCAAAGTTTTCTAGGGTAATTTTTTACTTTTTATTGCCCTGTTTTATTTAAGGATTTTCTACTACTGAAGAAGGCAAAGCTGAAAGCTTTGAAAGCTTTTTCTTCACATATTTGTTTAGTGGTTGCGAATGCTTCCTCAATTTCGCATCGTTTTTTAATGATGCAAAAATAGTAGAAAACTTTAGTAGAAGCTTTTATTAGAAATTTTTGTCATATATTACGAAGTCTAAAGAAAAACTTACCTTTCAGAAACAAATCCATAATAACTACTGAAACATCAAAATTTATACCATACTCGAGATGCTACTCGGGTGCAGCTAAATAACAGAAATAATAGTTTTGGAGAAAAACCATGCTTTAAATTTCAAATAGTTCGTGATAACAAGCTGAAAGTATGGAGCGACTCCGCCCAGTATAAACCGGAACTCTAAACAGATA